>NW_024082209.1:0-286945 GCF_003009895.1 Hyaena hyaena | reverse complement strand
TCTCAGTGGATTCTGCGTCTTTTTTCTCCCAATCTCTCAGGTTTTGTAAGGTTTCCAATGGCTTCAGATCTTTTCTGTGTGATGTATGGGCACGAGTGCAAGTACGGAGCTCCTTACTTCTCCGCCATCTTGCCCTCTCTCCTAAAATATTTTTTTTAATTTAAATTTTAGTTAGTTAATATATAGTGCAATATTAGCTGCAGAAGTAAAATTCAGTGATTCATCACTTACGTTCAACACCCAGTGCTCATCACAACGAATGCCCTCCCTTTATTAAAAGTATTTTTTAAAGTTTATTTATTTATTTTGGGAGAAAGAGAGAGAGAGAGAGAGAGAATGCTTGAGCAGGGGAAGGGAAGAGAGAGAGAGAGAGAGAGACAGAGAATTTCAAGCAGGATCCGGGCTGTCAGCTTGGAGCCTGATGTGAGGCTCAATCTCATGAACGGTGAGAAGATAACCTGAGCCAAAGTTGAGTCTGATGCTTAATTGACTGAGCCACCCAGGTGCCTCCACAAGTGCCCTCCTTAGTATCTATCGCTTATCTAGCCCACCTCCCACCAACTCCCTCCATCAACCCTCAGTTTTTTCTCTATTGTTATAAAGAGTCTCTTGTGGTTTGTTTCCCTCTCTTCTCCCCCTGCGTTCCCATATATTCATCCGTTTTACTTCTTAAATTCCACATATGAGTGAAGTCATATATTTGTCTTTTTCTTATTGCTTTGTTTTGCTTAGCATAATACATTCTAGCTCCATCCACCTTGTTGCAAATGACAAGATTTCATTCCTTTGATGGCTGAGTGATATTCTATTGTGTGTGTGTGTGTGTGTGTGTGTGTGTGTGTATACCATCTCTTCTTTACCCATTTATCAGTTAATGTACTCTTGGGCTTTCTCTCCATAGTTTGGCTATTGTTGATAATTATTACTGTAAACATAGGGCTGCATGTACCCTTTCAAATCTGTATTTTTGTATCTTTTGGGTAAATACCTAAAAGTGCAGTTGCTGGATCTTACAGTAGTTATATTTTTAGTTTTTTGAGGAACCTCCATACTGTTCTCCAGAGTGACTGCACCAGTTTGCATTCCCACCAACAATGAAAGAGGGTTCCTCTTTCTCCACATTCTCGCCAACACCTGTTGTTTCTTGTGAAGCCTTTGCGTTCTAACTGGAACCACATCACTGGCTTTCCTGGTTCTCCAACTTGCAGATGGAAGATTATGGGACTTCTAAGACTCCATAGTTATATGAATCAATTTCTATTATCTATGCATTATATTTAATTTATATATATACATATTCTGTTTCTCTGGAGAACTCTGGATAATACACAAGTTAAGGGTTGGTTAAGGGTATAAAGAACTATGTAGAGGAGAACGGAAGATATCAATACATTTATTCATTTGCATTGCCAGTTTCTTCATTATTCAATGTAAAAGCAAGAATGTCATGTACTTTAGAAGTGATAGTTTATTCCTTCTTACTGGTTGTGAATTTCCTGTTAGTCTCAGAGCTTGGAGTTCTAGAGTGTTGTATGCTCTATACCAGTCATATTTGGCCCATCTGCTTCTACACACAGTCCTCTGCAATGCCCAGTGTACAAACAGACAGTTCAGTTTTCAGGTCCACTCTTAATCCTTATCTTATTTGTTAAGCTCAGTGTGCTATTTATCAGTGAATTCTCGGTGCTCTATGACCACTAAACCTCCCCACAGGCTTCTCACTGATAACATTTTCCCTTCTCGAGAAGTCCAGTTTAATTGAACACAGCTGGTCCAAAGCTATGAGACCTTTGAATGCCATCAGCAATCTTTCTTTACCATGTAATCCACATGCAGCATGATTTAAACCACTTCATACGTTTTGTCTATTTAAGTATATTATCCCCCTGAGATTTCATTTTCCCCTATGAGGAACGTTGCTCTCTTGTTCCCCAATTATGTGTGTAGATAAGATGTGGTTTAGCTTCCTGGGGTACTCTTACATCTCTTTGAAAGGAATGACTGCTACAGCTGATCGAGTATATATCCGAAGCTGTGAAATATTATGGTATTATACATGAAAAGAAATATGATACAGGAGTAAAAGCCTCTGAAGTTACCACTGGTACTTGCATTTTTAAAAAGAGGGGATATTTTCATTGCAATATTGAAATATCACTTCTTAATGTCTACATTTGTCAGACTTCATTGAATTTGTAGCAAGCAATGTGCAAGGCAGTGGAAATATAAAAATGATAATTGGGTACCTATCCTAAGGAGACTCAAAATCTATTGATCTCAATGATGGCTATTCCTTCAACATTTATTTTATTTATAAAAATAACCAGGGGTTAAACTAATCCTGACGCATGCATCATTTTATGGTGTGACGTATTTCACTAATGAATTAAAATATATCCTGTCTACTGGACTTGTTTTATTCATTCATTCACTTATTTATTTAAAAGATTTGTTTGAGTACCTACTAAGTGCTAGTGGGAGAGACACACAAAAAATTTAACGGATACGTAATATGTACTTAGAAGATGTGGCAGCCCTGAATGTGTACCATTTGGATCTCCCTTCAGGAGAAAATCTGCTGCATGAGGTACAGTCTACCTACAGCTTCCAGAAACAGGGCCCTTGGAATTGCCTCTGACTGGGGGCCACAGATAGACAGCTCTAACCAATGACTGGGCAGTCCTTAGAGTGGGAGTATCCATTTCTGCCCTCCAGTGTTCTCTAAAAGCCCATCTTTGTTCTAGAGCTCTGTTGGGCTGGTGGAGAACTTGTCAGACTTGCATTTTAATCTGAAGCTCTTGCTCAGTCCTCTCTCTTCCTCCCTCTCTTCTCACATGTGTCAGAGCTGCATGCATCTACCTGCTCCTGGTCCCTCTTTCCTTTACCATTCAATGGTCAATACCCCAAATTAATTTCTTGTGCTTCTAATTCTGTCTTGGAGCCTGAGAGCAAGCCTCTGTCTTGCTACCAGAGAGACCTGAACTGACACAGATAATGGTAAGTATAATGAAAAAATTTGGCAGCATGGGGCTGAGGGGCTCATAATGTGGGAAATGGAGTTTAGTAATTTAAAAATTTTTTAATGTTTTTATTTATTTCTGAGAGAGAGAGTGTGTGAGAAGGGGAGGGTCAGAGAGAGAGAGAGAGAGAGAGAGAGAGAGAGATACAGAATCTGAAGCAGACTCCAGGCTCTGAACTAGCCATCAGCACAGAACCCAATGTAGGGCTCGAACCCACAAACCGTGAGATCATGACCTGAGCTGAAGTCCGTTGCTTAACCGACTGAGCCATCCAGGTGCCCTGAGTTTAGCAATTTTAAAGCATGATGAGAAATGTATCTCTGAGAAGCTGAATTTTGAAGAAATCTTTGAAGAAGAAAGGAGGATAGAAAGAGAGGATGACCATGTGGAGGAGAATGAATTCTATCAGTCCTCTTTCAAAAGGAGATATAATCCTACCCAGTGGAGGATGTGTCAGGCCCATATGCAGGTTTAACATGGTGGAGGGACTTTTTCACTTATCCTTGAAAGGAGCCAGATGGGGAGCACCTGGGGGGCTCAGTAGATTAAGCGTCTGACTTCAGCTGAGGTCATGATCTCAAAGTTTGTGGGTTCGAGCCCCACGTTGGGCTCTGGGCTGGGACTCTGGGTTAACAACGTGGAACCTACATGAGATTCTCTCTTTCACCCCCCCCCCACTCTCTCTCTCTCCAAATAAATACACAAACTTAAAAAAAAAGAAATGTCATGGAAGAATGGTTTTACATGTCCCACTTGACATGGAAAGCACATTTATCAAGCTATAAAGTCAGGGGTGAAATCCCCATCCATCAAGCAGCGCTTGAATGAAGTCATGATTGTAGGAAAGGAACAAGTACATGTATCTTTATAAGATAAACAATTGTTCTAGGATGAGTCAAAGTTGATATGAAATTCGTTAGTGGTTCTCAGGCATTTTTGAGGATAAATGCTAAAAAAACATGTATATGTAATAGTCGTAAACATTAGAATGTAATGTGTTTTTAAAATAATACACACATACATAACATGCTTACTCTGGATTTTTGTACATCTTCTATAGATGTTCTTGTACGTTTCCTGGGGAATAACGTTTTGAAGTTTTTCTGTTTCATCCTATTATTAAAACAATAAAAAAAATCCGAAGTGAAAACAGTAGATTACTTTGCAGTTCAGGATGAATAGACTTTGTTGTAAATTATCCTCAGTTCTCTGGAAGATCAGTGGCCTCTGGCGAGCTCAGTGGATACAGCATGTAACTTTGATCTCAGGGCTGTAAGTTCGAGCTCCATGTTGGGTGAAGAGATTACTTTAAAAAATAGAAGTCTCTGGAAAATCAGTTAAAATGCCCTCTTGAGAAGTAGCTCAGAAATAAAAGTGTCATGGTTTCCTCTGATTGAAATGGAAAACCAAATGATGTGGGGTAAATGCACATGTAGGAAATGGAAAATACAAGATAAATGACCTTAAATCATTCCCAAGGGTTAGGTTTTCCCACCTATCTATATAGTGGTGGAAAAGGAGACCAAAATATAAATAAAAAGCAGACTGGATGGTCAGCATATTTGAAATCAGATGGGTGTGTAATGAAGAGCTGGTTAAATATATCATAAGTACTCCAAATGCCAAAATGGAATCTAAGAGTAAGGCTGAAGGAAGAAGCCTAATACATCTTTTTTTTTTTTTTTTTTTTTTTAAATGTTTTATTTATTTCTAGGAGAGAGAGAGACAGACAGACAGCGTGAGCAGGGGAGGGTCAGAGAGAGAGGGAATCACAGAATGAAACAGGCTCCAGGCTCTGAGCTGGCAGTCAGCACAGAGCCCGACGCGGGGCTCGAACCCACGAACCGCGAGATCATGACCTAAGTGAAAGTCGGTTGCTTAACCAACTAAGCCACCCAGGCGCCCCAGAAGCCTAATACATCTTAAATCTCACATACTTAAGGATGAAGTGGCGTGCACACATCCTCAGCAAAAATTTCAATTCTGAAGCTTTTTTTGAAAGAGAGGCCTGTCAAAACAGCTTCCAGAGGTCAAATAATGCATCTTCTTCCCCAACACAGAGCAGTCCTCTCTGGTGTGCTGAGAAAATACTAATTTTACCCTGTGGACATCTGTTCCCAGTCAGTGCATTACTCTTTTAACACACCCTTTCCCAGAATGGTAGCAATAAAACATGGCAAGAGCAATGGATTTATAGTGGATGGAGGCATTGTCAAATCCCCAAGGATAAGCTTGCCTCTGTGTTAGAGAAAAAGAAGCACAGATATCAGACATAATCAAGCAGCTCTTAGGGCAGAAAAAATAAACACTGAAGGAAAACTGTATTTTGCCAGAACAAATGATTAAAAAATTAAAACATCTGACGATAAAAGGCTATGTTGGTGGCATGTATTGCTGACTTCCATAAGAAAAGAAAGATTACGGACAGAAAAAAATACAGTTTGTAACTTAATTTCCTATGAAACGTTGGGATATAAAGAAGATAGGGAAACTAAACAATTTTTTCTATTTAGAAAGGAATATGGACATCATAATTATTATAGATGTTATCTCACTAAGTATTAAAATAACTCTGCATATGTTTATTTATTATTCATATCTGATCACAAATGATCTGGTAATGATGAAAAGAGTGGTGACTAACTTTTTACCGTGTAGAAAATGAGAAAATGAATAATTAATGTTAAGGTTATTTATTAGTACTTTTCATCAAAGTTTCTCCTCCTGACATGCCTCAAATGGTGTGAATATGTGATGTACTTTGATCAGTTAAATGGGTGTGGAAGTGATGGGTGTCACCTACAGGTGGGATTTAATATCTGGTGCATCATTTACTCTGCCCACGTTTGTTTCTGTCTTGGCCATTGTCAAAGCACCACGATGCAGTGTGGAATCCTGAAAAAGGATGTGCACAGCAGAGCAAAGTACAGCAAATCTGCTGTAGTTCTAGGTCACTGAATTTGAGCTTGTTTATTGTCAAGTGTAGCCTAGTTTCTCCTGATGGATGTAAATATTTAGTAAAATCAGAGTATTCATAGGAAAACAACTTATTTTTTTATTCAGTGGGTCTCTGCAAACCCAGAGTAGAAGGAGTTTTCTCATCATGATAAAAGGCCTAAGACGTCCTGTATGATCTGGGCTGTTGCAAGTCTTCTCCATCTCTCTGTCTTATCTCACTTGCTCATTTCTTGGGGGCTGCGCTGGGTTTCCTGCTGTTCCTAAATATGCCAGCATGTCCTCACCTCACGGACTTTGCATTATTTGCCATTCCATCAGGTAGCTACTACGGGCTTCTTCCATCCCTTCCTTCATTTTCTTGTCCAAATGTCATGTTCTTGGTGAGCATTATCACACTTGTTTCTTTTTAAAATTCCAAGCACTCCCTCCAATCTGCCTTTGTACGTATCATTTTTTTTTTAAATCAAAACTTTTTTAAAAGCAGTTTAAGTTTTAAGGTTCATAGCAAAATTCAGGGAAAGGTACGGAGATTTCCTTTATATGGTAGTACATCCCCACCCACACATAGCCTCCCTTAATATCAATATCCCCCACTAGAGTGATACATTTATTACATTTCATAAACTTACAAGGACACATCATTATCACCCAAAGTCCATAGTTCACATCACAACATTATGGTTCGCTTTTCTCGGTGTACTTTCAGTGGGTTTGGACATTTGTATAATGACATGTGTCTATCATTACGTATCATGCAGGTTTTCACTGCTCTAAAAATCCTCTACGCTCCACCCAGCCATCATATTCCTCTCTACCCCTGATGTTTATGCAGTCTCCTTTGTTTTACTTTTTCCAGAATATCATACAGTTGGAATCGCCCTGCATGTAGCCTTTTCAGATTGACTTCTTTAACTTAGAAATGTTCATTTAAGGTCTCTCCATATCTTTTTATGGTTAGAGAGCACATTTCTTTTTGATGTTAAATAATAATAGTCTATTGTCTGTATGTAACATAGTTTATCCATTCCCTTATGGAAGGACATCTTGGTTCGTCCCAAGTTTTGGCAATCATGAAAAAAAAGCTACTATAAACAGCTACATGCAGGTTGTTGCATGAGCTATAAGTTTTCAAGTCATTTGGATAAATACCAAGGAGTGAGATTGCTGGATCATAGGGTCAGAGAATGTTTAGTTTTGTAAGAAGCTGCCAAACCGTCTTCCAAAGTGGCTGCACCATATGGCATTCAAGCAAATCCATGAAGAGTACGTGTTGTTTCACATCCTTGCCAGCATTTGGTGTCCTTCGTCCTCTGCATTTTGGCCATTCTAAGAAGTGAATAGTGTTACCTTATTGTTATTTGAGTTTCAATTTCCCTGATAACACATGACATGGAACATTTTTTCAAATTCCCTTTTTGCCATCTGTATCTCTTCTTTGGTGAGGTGTCTGTCAAAGTCTTTGTCCCATTTTAACATCAGGTTTATTTTCCTATTGCTGAGTTTTAAAACTTCTTCACATATTTTGGAGAACAGCCCTTTACCAGATGTGTCTTTTGCAAATAGTTTCTCCTAGTCTGCAGTCTGTGTTCTTGTTCTTTTGACATTGTCTTTCACCGAGTAGAAGGTTTTAATTTCAATGCAGCTCAGCTTATCAATAACATTTTTTTTCATGGGTTGTGCCTTTGGTGCATTTGAAGGTCACCGTACTGAAGTTCATCTAGGTTTCCTCCGATATTATCTTCTAGGAGTTTTCCAGTTTTGTGTTTTACATTTTGGTTTGTCGTCCACTTGGAGTTATTTATTTTTGAAGAACGTAGTGTCTTTACCTAGTTCATTTTTGTAATGTGAATATCCCAGCACTGTTTGTTGAAAAGACTGTATTTTTGCCTCCTGTATCAATGATCAGTAGACTTTATCTATGTGGATCTATTTCTAAACTCTCTATTCTGTTTCTTATTTATTTTTTTAAATAATGCTTACTCCCTGATAACAACTATGTAATCAACCTATTTATTATTACTGTTTTTGTTTTATTTGACCATGTGTAATCCAGAAGAGCAGGCATTTTATTTGTTTTTGACTACTGTATCCCCAGTGCAGAGCAGTTAGTCTCTACAGACACTTTGTAAATATTTGTTGAGTGAATAAATGAAGAGTTGACTAAATTAGGAAGTTGTGGCATACGGTATGGTAATATTGACTTCCTGAATTTTAACTACATCTGTTCTCCGGTGAATATACATGTGGAAGAGAGACTCCCATTGCTCTTCCAGAAAATAGAGTTTTCAAACCTATTTCATATCTTTAATTTGAAAAGGCCAAGCTTTGAGGTGGTAGGTTTCTAATTCTTGTTTTTAAGAATAAATGAAAAAGATAAAAGGAGTCTGACAGAGAGTTATTGTCTCACAATAGCATCTTTTATATTTTCTCCTACGCTGACTAAGAAAAAGGGGCCATTCCTTTCCTTAAAAGGGTTGTGATTTTCTTCTTCCTTTCTTGAAAATCCTTGTGGGTGATTGGGAACTTACAGAAGTAGGCACTGAAGAAAGACATTTTTCTGCGCTTGTAGTGACTATGTTGGACTACAGGTCAAGAATTGTCTTTTTCTTCTGCTTTTTTTCTTTCGGTTGACACTGACATTTAGTTTTCTGAAACAACTCAGAGCATGGTGTGTGTTTCATGCGTAGGCTTTTGCTTATCACACATATCTTCCTGGCTTATGTTACACCTTGGTGGTCATCCCTTTGTGCCTACAGCTGAGAATTTGGTTTTCACAATGATGTCAAATACTGAACGGAGAGCAGCTGGCACAATAGTTCAGACATAACTAGGTCAAGTTCTTTTAGCTTTTCATTTTTCCATAAGTGGTATTCATGTTTCCTTTCTGTTCTTGGAGACAGTGTTTCAAATTGTAGGAGTAATGAATAAATTTAGGGTCTCTTGTGCTTTTGAAAGAGGGGTATTAAAATGAGCGAAATATTATTAAAAAATATTTCTTGAAGGGAAATCCTTGGAGCACAAGTTAATTTTGCTGAACATATACTGGGTATTATAATAACATTATACAGCTTATGTTATTTCATTGGAATAATAAGGACCATTTCTATTTTTCCTCCAAGCCATTCAGGAAAAAATGTGTGTGTGTGTGTGTGTGTGTGTGTGTGTGCACGTGTGTATGCATGTGCATATGGTATGCTTTAAAAAAGCTTATTTCATTACATGATGTTGCCTTAAAGAGAATTACTTTTATATTTAGAGATAATGCGGCCATGGGACAGATTTTTCAAATTACTATAGAAGGTCCTACAAATATGGACAGGCTATGATAGTTATTTCTAGTAAGGGCACATGAAGAGGCCGACTCATAATGGTGAATTCAATACAGCCCAGATGTGTTGGCTTATACTTGACTATGATATACTTTTTCACAAGATGTGTCATTTATGTTTTTTAAGTTTATTTATTTTTTGGCAGGGGGAGAGAATTCCCAAGCAGGCTCTGCCCCATCAACACAGAGCCCAAGCAGGGCTCTAATTCATGAACCATGAGATCAAGACCCTAGCCAAGAGCAAGAGTGAGACGCTTACCTGACTGGTCACCCATGGGCCTCTAGATGTGTCATTTCTGAAAATGAAGTTAGACTAAGATGAAATGCATTTCTTTTATATTTTTGGAAGGATAAAAACTGACATAAGTAAGAATTAGAGGAGCATAGTGCTGCTCCCCTCCTCCCATTAGAAAGAAGTGATGTGTGAAATGGTAGCAACTTTGTAAGAAGTAAAGCTAAATACTGAAATCCTGCACAATTCCAGGAGGGGAAACTGACAGGCTTATTTTATCTCTGATTGATCAATAGATTATGTTCATGCAGATAGTATTTATTTAACTATGTCTGTGGTCTGGGCATTGTGCTAAGCCCTTGGGATGCCTATATGAACAAAATGAAAATCCTTGTTCTAGTACAGGTTACACTTCAGAAATAAAATATTACATATGCTTTCAGATGGTATATTTCTTGTGCAGTTTGGTTTACACTGTAAAACAATGAACACTTTTATCATGCATTTCCTGATAATAAACAGAGTCTATGAAACTTCTCATAATTCTACAGCCTAAACAACTGTAAGCATTGTTTTGTCTTTCTAATCATATCAATATATTAAAATGCTACTTTTTGGGGTGATTGGGTGTCTCAGTTGGTTAAGCGTCTGACTTCGGCTCAGGTCATGATCTTGCAGTTTGTGAGTTCTAGCCCCACATCAGGCTCTGTCCTGACAGTTCAGAGCCAGGAGCCTGCTTCCAATTCCGTGTCTCCCCCTCTCTCTGCTCCTCCCACGCTCATGTTCTGTCTCTCAATAATAAACATCAAAAAAATTTAATAAATAAAATACTACTTTCCACTTAATATGGAGTACACAGAGATAAACAAGCTCCTTTATTGAGCATTCAGGTTGCTTTTGATTTCTCACTATTAGGAAGATATTTCTAAAATATCTTTGGGTGACACAGATTATATTTTTAGAATAAATTCGTATAAATAATGTTACTCAATACAATCACTGAAATATTTTTTAAAATGTTGGTAATATTTTCAAATAGATTGTATACTTTGCAAGAGCAATCTAGTTTTAAAATCTATTTTAAAGCTATTCAGTTAGGTTCTTAGATTTGTGACAATTTTCATTTTCATTTTCACTCCGATATTTGTTATTGTACTCACTGTGTAAAACCTAACATTTTCTCAAACATTATTCATTTGTCTTGTTACTTTAGCTAAGAGGATTATGGTGATAGATAAATCAAGCTGTAGAGTGCAGATTGTTTCTTAGAACGACAAATCCTCGTCATGTATTCAAATTTGGCTTTTCTGTTCTTTGGTTATTGCATTTCTAGAGCCAGTTTTTATAAGAAAAGATTTCAACTGTGTTCATGAAAAACAGCAATGTGCTGTGTAACGTCCTGAGGCCAGCGTATATGCGACACACTATGCCAGTTTTGGTGCTCTGAAAACTATTCTTAGCATAGGGAATCATCTGAGGGGGAAGAAAGTAACCCTGAGCTACGTCAGCTCAATTCCACAAACTTTTATTTATCACCCATGACATAGTTTGTTTTAAAATAATTTTTTTAGTGTTATTTATTTTTGAAGGAAAGAGAGACAGAGCATAATCAGGAGAGGGAGAGGGGCAGAGAGAGAGGGAGTCACAGAATCTGAAGCAGGTTCCAGGCTCTGAGCTGTCAGCACAGGGCCCCATGTGGGGCTCAAAGTCAGGAGCTGTAAGATCATGACCTTAGCCAAAGCCAGATGCTTACCTGACTGAGCCACCCAAGCACCTCTCATGACATATTTTGATTTCACATGAGACACAGATCCTGTAACTGTGTGGTAGGAGGTTTGTTCACCTTGGGGCATTGCATTCATCTGTGGAATTTCTTCGTAGCTAGCAGATAATTCCCAGCTCAGGAGTATGTCCCATATAGTGCCCTGTGGTACTCTTTCCATAATTATAGATTTATATTTTTCATAAAAGCTATAGTGTAGCATTTGATTCCAAAAAGTGAAAACAAATGAGCAAAGGAAAAAAAAAAAAGAGAGAAAGAGAGAGAGGCAAACCAAGAAACAGTTTCTTGACTATAGAGAACAAACTGCTGGTTACTAGAGGGAAGGTGGGTGGGGGGATGGGAGAAAAGGTGATGGAGATTAAGGAGTTCGCCTGTGATGAGCACTGGGTGTTGTATAGAAGTGTGGAATCACTATATTGTACATCTGAAACTGACATTACACTGTGTGTTAACTAACTGGAATTTAAATATAAACTTTAAAAAATGTGAAAAGAAAATATTTCATATTTCCTCAGTGCATAACAATTGGAAATTGCCTAATTCCTTGAATAGGTCTTTAATACTGGTTACGCAGAGTCAGTATGTGTGAAGTTTCTGCTCAGTCACTTTGAGCCACCATTAAAGGCTCCGGATATCGCTCTATGAGAATATGATGAATGGCCAATGCAGGGTAAACTTAAGAAAGAAACTCAAAACTTGATTTCAGAAATGGAAATGAAATGTAATTTCGAGGACATAAATCACAATTTATTAGTTTCCTGAAATGTGTGTTTTAAATGAATCTGGATGTCTTGCAACTTATTCAATAGAATTGAAAATATAAAGAGATAAATTATGAGATATAGTTGTGGTCTTATCAGATATTGGGGTGCCCAATACTTATGGTCATTTATTGTAGTGACATCTGGTCATAGTAAAATATTATCTATGTATCTATGTATCTCTATCTCTCTAGCTCTCTATATATCTATCTACATTTTTGACGTTTATTTATTCATTTTGAGAGACAGAGAGAGAGCGGGAGCACAAGTGGGAGAGGGGCAGGGAGAAAGGGAGAGAGAATCCTAAGCAGGCTCTGCACTGTGTGAGATCATGATTTGAGCCAAAATCAAGAATCATACACTTAACCTGCTGAGCCACCCAGGTGCCCCTACCTATCTATTTTAAAGAGTAAAAGGAAAACCTCATCACATCAGAATTCTGTTCAGAAAACTCCTGACAGGAGACACACTGCCAAATACAGAGTGAGTGTATAAGCTAAGTTGAAATCTCCATGCGATTTTTTCATGCAACGTAATGAGCTGGCTGCGAGAAAGGAGCACCTGCAGATGGCCTTTCCTTCCTTCTATTTGCAATTTCTCCTTGGGAGAATATTCTTTACCTTTGGACAGCGCTGAATTACAAATATTTTGCTCCTTTTCCACATACCATTTGAAAAATTCCATTTGCCCTATCAGACAGATGACTCTCTCATTTATCAGCTCTGGCCTCAAATTACATTCTACCACTTTTTAAGGATACACCTGATAGTAAGGCCATAAACATACTAACTTAAAATCACCCTTTTAATAGGAAGAAACTCATTTTTTTCAATAATGATTTTCAGCACTGTCTTCTGTTCAAAAGCATCATATCTGAATGTAATAGAATCATTGTTAAATGACTAGATGTATATGTGTTTCAACAATGCCCACAAATTTCCAGAATGCTTAAGATTAATTCTATCTTTTAATTAGATAAGATAAAACTGGTAAAGAATACACCATTAAAAGTAAAAAACCTTTTTTGTGGAAAACTTAGTTTTTTTTTCCACTAAATTCACAACTGAATGTCATTGAATGTTTGGAGAAGAAAGAGCTGAAGGAACAGATTAAATCTTTACCATAATAGGAGTGTAAGTTGAACTTGTATTTTGTAGTACAAAGAACAGTTAGAGTCTCACAGTATCAGACTTTACAACTTACCACAAAGTTATAGTAATCAAGACAGTGTGGTACTGACCTAAAGACAGATATATAAACCAGTGGAATAGAATTGGGAGTCCAGAATAAACTCTCACATTTATAGCCAATTAATTTTTCATAATGATGCCAAGATCATTTATTAGGGGAAAGAATAGTGTTTTCAATAAGTAGTCCTAGAACAATGGGGTATCTATCTGAAAAAGAATTAAGTTAGACCCCTAATAGCATGTAAAAAACTAAATAAAAATGGATTGAAAACATAAATGTAAGAGCTAAAACTATAAAACTCTTAGAAGAAAGCACAGGCATAAACATTTGTGACTTTAAATTAAACAATGATTTCTTAGGTATGGTATCAAAAGTACAAACAACAAAATAAAAAAGAAATAACTGGATTTCATCAAAATAAAAACTTTCGTGCTTCAAAGGATGCCATCAGGAAAGTAAAAAAATTAAGATGTAGAGTGGGAGAAAATATTTGCTAGTCATATATTTGATAGAGAACTTATATCTAGAAAAAATGAAGAACTCTTAAAAAGCAACAATAAAAAGACAAGTAACTCAATTAAAAATGGACAAAGTATCTGAATAAATATTTCCCCAAAGAACACACACACACACACACATCATCATCATCATCATCATCATCATCATCAATAAACAGAAAGATGCTCAACATTTTTAGCCATCAGGAAAGGGCAAATATAAAATACAAAAAATAAGTAATCATATGGTATTTGTCTTTTTCTGACTGACTTATTTCACTTAGCATAATACTCTCTAGCTCCACCCATGTCGTTGCATATGGCAAGATTTCATTCTTTTTGGTCGCTGAGTAATATTCCATTGTAGATATATACCACAACTTCTTTATTCACTCATCAGTTGAAGGGCAGTTGGGCTGTTTCCCTAATTTGGCTATTGTAGAAAGTGCTGCTATAAACATCACAATGCATGTATCCTTTTGAATTAGTATTGTTATATTCTTTGGATAAATATCTAGTAGTGTTTGATAAATAAAACACATGAGCACAGGGGAAAAACAGAGAGAGAGAGGTAAACCAGGAAACCGACTCTAAAATATAGAGAACATATTGATGGTTATTAGAGGGGAGGTGGGTGGGTAGATGGGATTAAAGAATGCACTTGTGATGAACATCAGGTATCATATGAAAGTGTTGAGTCACTGAATTGTACACCTGCAACTAATATTACCTGTATGTTAACTAACTGGAATTTAAATAAAAACAATAAAACACAGTAAGATACTATTTCACACCAATGAAGATGACCATAATTGAAAAGATAGATTAGCGATGTTGAGGATGTGGAGAAATCACAAACCCCGTATACTGCTAGAAGGAATATAAAGTGGTGTGGCCTCTTTGGTTGAAAGCAGTTCTAAGATCCCTCAGAATGAGAGTGACCACATGAACCAGCAACTCCACTCCTAAGTACATACCAAGATAAATCAAAACACATGCACATGCAAAAGCTTATACATGAATGTTCCCAGCAGCATATACATAAGGAAGTATAACATACTTAAAGGAAGAAATTTAAGAATATGTGGTGTCTTCATATGATGGAGTATTATTTGACAATAAAAAGGAATAAAGTACAGGGACTCCTTCGTGGCTCAGTCAGTTAAGTGTCGGACTCTTAATTTCGGCTCAGGTCATGATCTCACCGTTTGTGGGTTTGAGCCCTGCATCAGGCTCTGTGCTGGTGGTGAGGAGCCTGCATAGGATTCTCTCTCTCTGTGTGTCTCTGCCCTCCCTCTCTCTCTCTCTCTCAGAAATAAATAAACTTTAAGGAAAAAAGAAGGAATAAAATACATGGAAGGACCTTGACAACATGCTTAAGGGGAAGAAAAAAATAAGTCACAAAAGACCATGCACTGTATGATTCTATTAGTATTAAATATTCAGAATGGGGAAATGTACAGAGACAGCTTTCTGTTAGAGAGTTTTTGCTTAGAAGTTGCTTAAGGCTAACAAAGAGTTAGGAAATGGGGAGTAAACTGATCATGGGGGTGGTTAAAAACCGTTGAGGGGTATATTTTTAATAAGCAAATTGTGTGGTGTGTAAATTGTATCTCAATAAAGCTTCTAAAAGTAGATTTAATGAAAATAAGTGGTCTTTAGCTTATGTGGCATGAAAACATTTTATTTATTTATTTTTAAGTGTTTATTTATTTTTGAAACAGAGAGAGAGAGAGAGAGAAGTTCCAGCGGGGGGAAGGCAGAAAGAAAGGGAGAGGAAGGACCTAAGTGGGCTCCATGTTGTCAGTGCAAAGCCCCTTATGGGGCTCAAACTCAGAAACCATGAAATCCTGATCCCAGCCAAAGGTGGACGATTAACCTACTCAGACACCCAGGTGCTCTGAAAACATTTACATTAGAACATACTTTTCCTATAAGATGTAATCATATTTAGTCAAGACATATCTTCTTGGAGAAAATAAATAGCTGAACTCATAGTTATCTATGCATATATTTAGTTATATATGTACATGTTTATGTTATTATTTTTATTCTGAAGAATTTTAATATTTTGCATTGGATATTTTCAGTTACTTAAAAGTATCTATTTCTGTGTACTATAGTGATCATGGAGCAAAAGTGAAATTCAATGTGTTTGTTGTGTATACATCACATATACCCATATCTATCCAGATATATTTACCTGCATGAAGTTACTTCACATAGCGAATGAGTTAACAATGTTCAATTTCTTATGTTTTTCAAGCATGTATTTTCTTTCATGTTGTAAAGCTTTGAACAGAGCACCTAAATAAAGTAGTAGAGTTGATGCAGGGACTTCAGGGCATATCCAGTAATGAGTGCTCCCGAAATGATACAATTTTATCTTATGCTTCAATATTTCTTCTCCTCAGGGCAAGTTAGGTTTGTGCTATTGGAAAAATGTTAAATTATTGTTCGCATCCTTTAAAGAATATAACACCCGAGAGGAGTTAGAGCCATTTGTATTCAGAGGCACGTGCAAGTAGGAATCTTTTCTTCCTGATCCCGTCGTCCAGGAATATAACCAGGGAGCAAAATAGGTTAATAAGAAAAAGAGAGTATAGAACTGATTGATTGCTAATATAATAATTAGCCAGTGTTCAGTATAAGTAGCTGGCTCGAAATGATCCTAAACTGGAATCATTGCTGCTTAATTGCAGATGGTCCTAATTATCTGACTCAGTCCATTTCCAAGTGACATTAGTGCTTCTTGTACGATGATGGAAATGCAGGTGTGTGTTTCCACGTGCCTAGATAACCAAGCTATGCTGAGTTTTAGATGCTCAAATAAAAGCTAGGTCATACTGGTTTCTTTCTTTCCTATTTTCCTCACCGTGTCTCAATACAGAATACCGGCATAAATGTGCATTAGCATGTGGCTTATAAAGCTGATAGGAGCGACATTTACTGTGATGATAACGAATTGGTCAATCTTTGTGTATATTTCTTAAAGCTACAATCTGAAATTTTAAGTATTTTGAAAACCATGTCAAAGTGAAATAAAAATATTTATTTTAATTGATCTTGGGGAGATCTCTGATTCATTAATGTAAAGGAAGTAGATAAAAATATTTTTTAAAACTTTTTTTTTACATTTATTTATTTTTGAGAAACAGAGAGAGACAGAGCACAAGTGGGGCAGGGGAAGAGAGAGAAGGAGACACAGAATCGGAAGCAGGCTGCAGGCTCCGAGCTGTCAGCACAGAGCCCGATGGGGGGCTCAAACCCACAAACTGTAAGATCATAACCTGAGCTGAAGTCAGACGCTCAACGGAGCCACCCACGTGCCCCAAGAAGTAAATAAAAACATTTAAGTGTTGGTATTTTTTTATTTTATTAGAACTAAGTATTTTACTTTTCCTTCTAGCTTTGACTTCAATAGAATGATTTATTTATTTATTATTTTTTATTAAAAAACTTTTTAGTGCTTATTTATTTATTTTGAGAGAGAGAGACAGAGAGTGTGAGTGGAGAATGGACAGAGAGAGACACACACACACAGAATCCAAAGCAGGCTCCAGGCACTGAGCTGACAGCACATTGAACCCATGAACTGTGAGATCATGCCCTGAGCCGAGGTTAGATGCCTAACTGACGAGCCACCCAGGAGCCCCTCAACAAAACTATTTAATGATTGTAAGCAAGTGGTATCTTTTTTATTTGCTTGTTTTTTGTTTGTTTCTCTAACAACCTCTAAACTTAGTGCAGGGATCACCCTGTTTATCACTCCCTGAAGTCTAGCTGGAGCTCTGTGCTCATCTCCGAAGTTTGCAAAAGTGACCTAGGCCAAAGCCATTTTGTTTAGACCTGAGCACATCACTGAAACTAAGCTTTAAGTATGAATCATATGACCTATACAACAACTTTTAGTAGGAAAGCTTCCTCTTACCTGTTGGTTGGAAATCAATTGAGTGCCATCATGTAAAATAAAGAATGGATCTATCTGAGATTGAGGTGGCCCCCAAAGAGGTAAGAAACCAGATCTGAAATACACTACTTCTATTCAGCCAGTAACATAAATCCATAAACTCACTTTTTGCTTAAGATACTTCCTGTCAAATTTTCTATCGTTTGTACCAAAGTTAACCCAATTTTACATATTGTGGGAAATTTTTATACTGAATAATTGACTTTATCAATAAAGTGTACCATTTTAGATCTGGATGTAATGTAAAATGGCTAATTCTTAAAAATAATCCTGTTTGAATGATAGCTTATTAAATCTCATCTTTTTGCTTGTAATCCTTTTCTTAGAAATATTATCTTTTCTCTCCAATATGAAAGCTAGCTTACATATTTTTAGTAGGGCATCACAAATTATTGAAAGTAGATGGAAGTAAGAAATGATACCTTTGGAAAAAAGAGAGAGAGAAGGAAACAAACCATATGAGATCTTAATGATAGAGAACAAATTGAGAGTTGATGGAGGAGGGTGGATGGGGGATGGGCTAAATGGGTGATGGGGATTAAGGAGGGCATTGTGATGAGCACTGGGTGTAATATGTAAGTGATGGATCACTACATTCTACTCCTGGATCCATTATTACATATATGTTAACTAACTAGAATTTAAAAATAAAAATTTAAAAAAGAAATGATGCCTTTGGAAACAAGGTACTCTCTCATTTTGTGTCTTCATCTTTAATTTATTCCCCTGCAGATAAGCAAAATTTTGAAAATCATAATCTTCAGACGTCCGTAAAACTCAGAAAGAGAGTAAGAGGAACAAATAAAATTTTAACCTATATCTTGACTTATGGGTGATGTAAACCAGAATCAGACCCTTATAAAAAGATTCATGAATCGTTTACATACTGACTTAATCACTTCTGAAAAAAAAAAAAAGTAGTTGTAGTCAAAGAATAAAAGTGCCCAGGAGCGCCTGGGTGGCTTAGTCGGTTAGGCGTCCAACTTTCGCTTAGGTCATGATCTCGCGGTTCGTGGGTTCGAGCCCCGTCGGGCTCTGTGCTGACTGCCAGCTCAGAACCTGGAGCCTGTTTCAGTCTGTGACTCCCTCTCTCTCTGACCCTCCCCTGCTCACGCTCTCTCTCTCTCTCTCCTAGAAATAAATAAAACATTAAAAAAAAAAGAATAAAAGTGCCCAATGGTCTCTGTTAGGCTTTTGCCACCCAAAGGCAGGAATTCATATGCAATCACGAGGCTCTGAGTCAATGGTGAGGGGAGTTTGGTATTAGACCCTTCCCTAATTAGATTCCAGCAGGGATTATCTCTGATTTAAGATGTTCCTGTATTGGTTTGGAAATGGAAGCTCACTCTTAATACTCACTTCTGCATTTTTTCCTGTCCTATTCGTATTTATCATGTAACCCGGTTCTTCTGTGCAGAGGCTATTACTCAGGCTAACTTTGGCCAAATTTTCAAATATTTCATTTCTATCTTCTGTCTCTCCTTTCTCCAATTAGGTTGTGGTACGATGTGATCAACGTTCAATGGTATGATGACTTAATTCCCATTTTAGTCAAATAGATGCATTCCTCTGGATCCTCCACAGTACTAGGTTTTTGCCTCGATCATTCTCCTTTCTC
Source organism: Hyaena hyaena (assembly GCF_003009895.1). Classification (NCBI taxonomy): domain Eukaryota; kingdom Metazoa; phylum Chordata; class Mammalia; order Carnivora; family Hyaenidae; genus Hyaena; species Hyaena hyaena. The sequence continues at coordinate 267,587 of NW_024082209.1, read as the reverse complement.
CCAGGAAATAAATCCCACCTCAAAGTCTTGATATCTGCTTGACTTTTTGCTCCAATTATAGACTCTTCTGGTTCCTCAGTTACCAAACATCATTTACACATGGGGAGACTTGATTTCTAGTCAGGCTGCTGCTAAGTCTTAGCCTACATTTTCCTTTGTATTTTCTGCTCTAACGTTTGGACCCAGTCCAAAACTTTAGTGTCTATGGGACTTTCGACTTGGTGGCTGCCTTTCCAGCTCTTACCTCCCAATTCTGTATTAATAATGAATTCTGATTTATCATAACAATGCTTTCCCTTTGGTTTTCAATTTTATTTTTGCCTAGATTCTCAAAGGAAGAGCAAAGGGTTTTTATAGCTAGTGGATGACTGTGATTGAATTTTCATTGTGTACAACATTTGAGTGGACACCTCAAATGAAAAAAAAACAACAACTTTGTTTACTTCCTTTGATTTTGCTTTTTAAAACACATTGAGATATAATTGTCATATAATATTAGTTTCAGATATAAGATATAATGATACAATATTTACATGTATTGTGAAATAATCACCACAGTAAGTGGTAAACTTCCATTACCACATATACAATTTTTATTCTTGTGATTAGGACTTTCAAGACCTTCTCTTTTAGGAGCTTTCAAATATTAGAACTTTTAAGATCGACTTTTTTAGGAGCTTTAAAATATAAAATACATCTTCCTTATCCATTCTTCAGTTGATGGACATTTGGAGTCTTTTCATAGATTGGCTATTGTTGATTTTGTGTGTCTTTGAATTAGTAGTTTTGTATTCTTTAGGTAAATACCTCGTAGTGCAATTGTTGGATCATAGGGTAGTTCTATTTTTAACATTCTGAGGAATCTCTATACTATTTTCTAGAGTGGATGCACTAGCTTGCATTCTCACCAAAAGTGAAAAAAATGTTCCCCTTTCCCCAAATCCTTTCCAGCACCTGTTGTTTCCTGTGTTGTTAACTGACACAAGTGAGGTGGTGTTTCTTTGTGGTTTTGATTTCATCTCCCTAATGATAAGGGATGTTGAGCATCTTTTCATGTGTCCGTTAGCCATCAGGATGTCTTCTCTGGAAAAACGTCTATTCAAGTCTTTGGCCCATTTCTTCACTAGACTATTTGTTTTTTGGGTGTTGAGTTTGATAAATTCTTCAGAGATTTTGTATGCTAACTCTTTATCAGATTGTCATTTGCAAATATCTTCTCCCACTTTTTCAAGTTGCTTTCGTTGATTGCTTCCTTCACTGTACAGATATGGTATATATACACAATGGAATATTACTCAGCCATAAGAATGAATGAAATCTTGCCATTTGTGATGACATGAATAGAACTAGAGAGTATTATGCTAAGTGAAATAAGTCTGTCAGAGAAAGACAAATACCATAGGATTTCACTCATATGTGGAATATAAGAAACAAAGCAAACAATCATGGGGAAAAAAGAGAGAGAGAGACAAACCAAGAAACATAATCTTAACTATAGAGAACAAACTGATGGTTACTAGAAGGGATGTGGGTAGGGGCCTAGATTAAATAGGTCATGGGGATTAAGGAGAGCACTTATCATGAACACCAGGTGTTGCATGTAAGTGCTGCACACCTGAAACTAACTTTATACCATATGTTAACTAAATAGAATTTAAATTAAAAAACATAATACAGTAGTATTAACTACAGTCACCACACTGGATGTTAAATCTTCCTGACTTAATTACTTTATCACCGTAAGTTTGTATCATTTGACTTCATCCCCCATTTTGCCCACTCCCAGTTCCTGTTTGGGCAACCACTGATTTTTCTCTGTACCTGTGCCTTCTGGTTTTTTAGATTCCGTATGTAAATGAGATCATACAGTATTTGTCCTTCTTTGATGTATTTCACTTAGCATAATACCCTCAAGGTCCATCCATGTTGTTGCAAATGACAAGATTTCCTTCTTTTTGTGGTTGAATGGTATTTCAATGTGTGTGTGTGTGTGTGTGTGTGTATGACACATTTTTTTCTCCATTCATCTATGAATGGACACTTAGGTTACTTCCATGTCTTGGCTGTTGTAAATAATGCTGCAATGACATGAGGGTACGGATATCTTTTCAAGTTAGTGTTTTCATTTCCTTTGTATAAATACCCAGAAGTGAAATTACTGGACCATATGGTAGTTCTATTTTTAATTTCTTGAGAAATTTCCATAGTGTTTTCCATAGTGGTTACACCAATTTACATCCCCACCAATATTGTACAAAGATTCCCTTTTCTTCATGTCCTCACCAACACTTCTTACTTCTTTTTGGTAATAGAAATCCTGACAGATATGAGTTGATATTTCATTGTGATTTTGATTTGAATTTCCCCCATAATTATTGATGTTGAGCACCTTTTCATGTATCTGTTGGTGATTTGTACTTCTCTGAAAATAAAAAGTCTATTTAGATCATCTATCTACTTTAAAATTGGACTGTTTGGTTTTTTGTTATTGAGTTATATGAGTCCTTTATATATTTTGGATATTAATCTCTTATCAGTGTATGATTTGAAAATATTTTTCCCATTCCGTAGCTTGCCTCTTCTTTTTGTTTTGATTTTCTTTATTGTGCAGAAACTTTTTAGTTTTAGTTTATTATTAAATAATAAACTTTTTAGTTTATTATTAAATAATAAACTTTTTAGTTTATTANATTATTAAATAATAAACTTTTTAGTTTATTATTAAATAATAAACTTTTTAGTTTATTATTAAATAATAAACTTTTTAGTTTATTATTAAATAATAAACTTTTTAGTTTATTATTAAATAATAAACTTTTTAGTTTATTATTAAATAATAAACTTTTTAGTTTATTATTAAATAATAAACTTTTTAGTTTATTATTAAATAATAAACTTTTTAGTTTATTATTAAATAATAAACTTTTTAGTTTATTATTAAATAATAAACTTTTTAGTTTATTATTAAATAATAAACTTTTTAGTTTATTATTAAATAATAAACTTTTTAGTTTATTATTAAATAATAAACTTTTTAGTTTATTATTAAATAATAAACTTTTTAGTTTATTATTAAATAATAAACTTTTTAGTTTATTATTAAATAATAAACTTTTTAGTTTATTATTAAATAATAAACTTTTTAGTTTATTATTAAATAATAAACTTTTTAGTTTATTATTAAATAATAAACTTTTTAGTTTATTATTAAATAATAAACTTTTTAGTTTATTATTAAATAATAAACTTTTTAGTTTATTATTAAATAATAAACTTTTTAGTTTATTATTAAATAATAAACTTTTTAGTTTATTATTAAATAATAAACTTTTTAGTTTATTATTAAATAATAAACTTTTTAGTTTATTATTAAATAATAAACTTTTTAGTTTATTATTAAATAATAAACTTTTTAGTTTATTATTAAATATATGAACTAGTTACATGATAGCTAATAATTTCAAGTAATGATATTTTTTCCTTATTTAGTCTCCTGTTGTTATTTGGTATGAACTCCTAAATTTTATCACTTAATAGTGATGAAAGTCAAATCAATAGGAATTATATGTAGAGAAGTACTCACAAAACTCATATGACCCAACAATTATGAATAATACCATAATTTCCCCTTTGGGGAAATAATGTTTTCTTTGTTCTGCTCTGAAAACAGGAAATTACTCTTCTCTCAATGACTTTCCTAAACTTATAAATACTTATTATTTTGTGCCTCTCCTCCCCTTTCCTCATTAAATGGTGATATCATTTGATAAGACAGCAAAAAGTCCAAAGTGCTATACAGAGGCCCTCCAACCCCTGGGCAAGCTGTAAAGCAAGGATGGGAAAAGGAATGGTGATAAATACAGCTATTGGGACCTATACAGGGGCTGCAGTGATGAAGGGCAGAAAGAAAGGCGGTGCAAAGCATGATTGATGATAAACAAATTAGAGAACTGGGGATGTGATCAGAGTATTCAAAGACGTTAGGAAAACTGAACCCCCAACTAGAACAATATCATACTAAGGATGGAATTAGAAGAATCTGATGCCTGCCACCCCATTTTCTCTGCCCCCCCTTTATTTTCCTTTTAACCTTTTAGATTTTTTAAATGTTTTTTATTTTTATTTTTATTTTTTTTGTTTTTAGAGAGATAGAGCATAAATGGGGGAGAGGAGCTGAGAGAGAGAAAGAGAGAAAGAGAGAAAGAGGGAGAGGGAGAGAGAATCCCAGGCAGGCTCCATGTTCATCATGGAGCCCAATGCAAGGCATGATCCCATGACCCTGGGATCATGACCTAAGCAGAAATAAAAAGTTGGACACTCAACAACCTGAGCCACTGCCTGAGCCACCCAGGCACCCTTTAATTTATTTTATTTTGAAAAGAGAAATCTTGGTTTCTCTTACCTCTACATGTACTATTTTATTATACTTCCAGGATTTTGAGCCAACTTAGAAGAAGATTGACTTTAATCATCTAAGTAATTAAATGCAGAAAATGTTGAAGTTATGTGCCTGATAGCAATTAGAAGTATCATTTCAGACTGATCCCCTGATACCAGCTGATTCAGCATCAAGACCTGTAAACTGGGAGAAAAATAGATTTAGATGAAAAATAAATTATTTTGCAGTGACAATGATTTTGGTTTGGCTGATTTCAACTTTTAAAAAATTGGAAAATGATTCTTGTCTTTTGACACAGCCAGAATTAATGCAGATGAACGGGGACAGTTGCAAGATAAGAAAATGTCATCCATTAATTGTGGCAGGAAAACTATACTTATTTGTTTGCTTGGAATCTCACAGTCACTTGTCATGTGAAGTATTAATTGAATGCATTAAGCATTTCACTTTGAAATCAAAATGAGCATTTCTTTGCTCACTCTTGAGTAGGAATACCTGAGTGACAAGGCTGGAAATGGTCCATAGAAAGTAATGAGCTGGCTTTTTTCCTACATACAGATTGGTTAAGCAATTGGACAATTTTCACTGTTTATTTTGTGTATTAACGCATAAGTCAGGCAAAAGTTCACTAAAGCCATTGATTCATCTGGATATAAAATGTCGAGTGCTACCCAGAAGAAAGTGCCAAATGTTCCACAGCACTGCAAATTTGCCTCATAGCGGGGAGAGTGCATAATTTACCATTTACTTGCTAAACCTCATTGCAATATTTTCTATTTTTGTACACTTTACAACTCAATTGAAATAAAAAAACTGCAGGAGTTTTATGCAGTCAAAAATATAGGTAGATTTTTCCTTTTGAATATGATCATAGTAGGCCAGAATGTCATAGGTAGTCTGCAAGTCATGAAGGTTGTTCATTGAAGACAGATAAGAATTTCCAGAAGGTTAGTAAAACACTTTCTAATCAATTTTTACTTATACCTATTGTAAGATGGCATCTTATGAACAAAGTGAAGGTGCACCATTAGCCACTAACATTTTGTGTGATGCCTATAATAACTGAAAGTTCTTGAAAGAAATCAGATAAGGTCAACAAATTGGAAATAAGTATGTTGCTACCTGTATGCCTTCCTCAGAATTTCATTCAAGTTGTGGTTGAAATATTTAGAAAGGATTTTTGGGGTAAGTTTGGAAATAAGCAAGAAAGATAAGAAGGGCAAGAGTAAAATAGCCCCCTAATGGGGGAAATTTAAGAATTCTTTTTTTTTTTAATTTAAATTCAAGTTAGTTACCATACAGTGTAGTCCTGGCTTCAAGAGTAGAACCCAGTGACTTATCTCTTATATATGGCACCCAGTGCTCATCCCCAAAAGTTCCCTCCTTAATGCCCATTTCCCATTTAATTCTTATAATAAACATAATTTTCATCAAAACCATGGGTGTGCCTGGGCACAGGTTTGAAAATTTCCTTGCGTTCTGAGCATTACGTTAAATTTTGTTTTAAAAAACACTGCTCCTTGCCGAAACTATGTTAAGACAAATAGCCGAACATTGAAAATACCTCTATTTTTTATAATTAGAGAATAAGGGGAGATATTTCATAATCGCCATTTTTATATAAATTTTGTAGCTGGTTCTTTTCAAAGTCAGCCAAAGAGTTGTAGAAAGAAGAAAAAGGTGACTTTATTGATTCATAAAACTTCTCAATGTTTCTGTATCCTAACACATTTTATGATGTTCTCTTTAAATATTTGCAGTCATTATCTGGAAAATATAAATGCTTTGAAATGCATCATCAAATGAATGTATTATTTTCTATATTGGAAGTGAGTCAGAATGAAGAAACGTTTTCGAACACTGCAAGCAGCATTCTTTAAAAAGAGATTTATTCTTTCTAGGTAGCATCATCTCTATGTAAACACAAAGTTTAAAACTTTTAAGGTTTTGTACACTTGTATCATTTTAGATGCATCTTTGTTGATTGTCTCCCATCCCTTGCTTGCCCCATTCTGGAGCTCCCCCCATCTATCTCTTAGAGTTTGGTTCTGCCGGTAGAGCACACAGGTTAGTCTTGACCATTAAGTTGACGAAGACACTCAAAAATATATATGATGCCTTCAGTCATATACACCTAGTATCATATCCAGAGTCCAAATACCTGACCCACTGTAGATGTGCACTTGCTCATTTGTAACTCTCCTCACTTCCAGAATTAGGAATTCTAGTCCAGAAATCATTTCTGAATTACAGAATTTGTTATCTAAGTTGCTGAGAAAGAAAAATATCACTTCAGGTAGAAAACTCATTTGTTAAGACCCCTGCTAATGTGTTGCCTCTTTGTGCAAATTAAAACTCTCCCCTCCCCACACAAATGTACATACCTCCCTCTGAGGAGATGTAGCCCAGCAGCTGCCCAATTTCTTAAGCAGGGACACACCAGATTTCTACAGCAGGTGGTCTTGAGCCAGGGCCCCCCTCTATGGCAACCAGCACATTTGGTCTTATATAAATTAGTGTCTTCAGATTAGGAGATGTAGGGACCATTTCTAAAAGAAAATATGTGATGAGTGGATCGGAACTGGAATAGAGCTGCATTTGCAAAATATAAAGTGTTTAATGTTTACATTATATTCCATAGTTTTAATTTTGATATTAATAACACATGCTTATGTTAGTAGACTTTAAACAGATGGCAAAAAGAAAAGAAAAATCTCTTATTTCCCAGAGTAAGTCACTGTTAATATGAGATTTGTAGGTTGTTTTTACTTTAAAAGACAGAATAAACGTTGTTGGCTGCCCAACACTTGTGTATATTGTAACAATAATTTTAATGATTGTATGAATGTTTCAAAACGGATGTAACATACATTACTAATTCCCAGTTGTTGGGCAAATGGATAATCTAAGTAAAATATCATTCTACAACTTGAATTTCTGATGTTATTCATCTGAATAATGAATCATTTGCTTTTTAATGACATAAAAATTTCCATCCAACCCAAGGTAGAGGCCACCACTAGGGAATGATTTTTTTTTTTCTGTTAACAATGCATTATTATTGCTATTTTAAGTATGACAACATTGCCACTGGAGAAAATTATTTTATTACGAATTTCAGTGTCTAATCTCAAGGATTAGTTTTTATCATCTATACCACAGTTTTAATAATGTAATATGTTAAGGGTTTATTTACTGTTCTAGATAGAGCCACAGATTTGTTTATTCAGAGACTGTCAAGAAATCAGACTGAACAATTGAGAACAACTTGCACATCTGATTAATTTTCTCATCTAAGCAGGGCTCAATGTTAAGAACATGAATACAGACACACAAAACATTCTTCTTTCTGCAAATATTCTAACTGGGAAAAGAAAGGGATGTTTTTTTCAATGAGACTGCTCATTTTACTATTTTTTGTTTGAAAAGATTCCTTCGCTAGAGAAATGACCTATACTACTGTTTTCCTTTCTGTATTTATTGTAAGTGTAAACACTGAGCTCCCTAGTCAAAGAAAAAGTCTGATCTTTTTTTTTTTTTTCTTCTGCTAACTGGGATTGCAAGAGACCTTTTCAGTCCATTTGGATAACAATGCTCTTTTTTTTTTTTTTTAACAAGCAGTTTCCTCCTTTACCATCTGTTAATTCTTCTTTGAACATCCTAGGTTTAGTGGCTATTTTCAATGAAAATTCTATTAGCTATAACTCATTAGTATCATTAATCAGATAGTATCTTTCTAACAGCTACCCAGGATTTCACAGAGTAAGCTGGAATAATTTTCAAGGATATAAAGAAATAGGAAGTGACTGATATTCTTAGATAAAAAACAGTTGACGCACAGTGCTTTGGACCCAAAGGCTACGTGTCAGTCTCACTCGGCTGTGGCTACTGCTAATGATGCAGATGTCCAGGAAGCCAACACAACTGGATTTGACCGTGAGCTGTCCCGCCTGTTTTAAAGAACCAAGCATCTGCCACTGACTGCCAAGCTTCAGCTCCCACGCTCCCTGAGCCACATTCGTTTCTCTCCAAAATGCCGTAAATTGTATCAAAGTCAAAAGAACCTCTTCCATGTTTTATGGGGCAGTATTTTGTTTATGGTCCTGGGTTTCAGGTAAGAGTGTGAGCACATGCACGACTGCTTTCTGAGAAAAGGATCTCCTTTCAGGTGTTCCCACTGCCCACCTCCATAGAGGTGGGGGAAAATCCTGCCCATATACCTGACTACCTGCATTCTAAGTGGGGGATCCACTCCTGTTACACAGCCTATCAAGGCAATGCTTTATTAAAGAAAAAAACAACCATGGGGTGCCTGAGTGGCTCAGTCGGTTTAAATGTCCGACTTTGGCTCAAGTCACGATCTCACCGCTGGTGGGTTCGAACCCTGCATCAGGCTGTGCTGACAACTCGGAGCCTGGAGCCTGCTTTGGATTCTGTGTTTCCCTCCTTGTGTCTGCCTCCCCTACACTCATGCTCTGTCTCTCTTTCCTTCAAAAATTAAAAAAAAAACAACATTAAGAAAAACAACAACAGCCTAAAGATGATCCCTTCTCCTTATCTGAATTTATATCCCCACAAAGCTTGAAAACTAACCACACAACTGGATAACTAACCACACACCCTTTGTTCCCCTGCTTCATATTTCTCAACTTCAGACCCTAGTATTTTACTAAACAACAATTTATGAAAAAGTCGAAAACCTGCATTTCTATTAAAATTGCTATTCACCATATCATTTATTCCTTTGTTTCCAGTGATTAATGCCACTCACAGAGGGGGGAGGGTTAAAAAATTTCTTACAGGGCACTAATATGCTTTCTGTTGTTAGGTAATGACATACTTCCCTCTTTTCCTCGAGTGCTAGGTTACTTTGGGAAGCTTTATTCTCATTTGCTATCCTCTTAAGCTATAACATGGGGTCAAATAAATGTTTGTATGTGACTTTCTATTGCAGGCTGACTCAACTTTCTTTTGCCATGAATAAGTTTCCCCCCACACTTTTCTTGCTCTGGTTTTGACAATCTTGTTGATTCAATTAAAATGTGGTAGAGCCACCTAGGAAATTTTGGGTAGGCTGGAAGTGGTCTGTAGCTTGATATTGTGATTATGGGGGTATTACATTTGTCAAAATTCATCAAGCTGTACCCGTTTGGGAACAGGTACCATTTATAGTATCTAAACTACACTCAGAAAAGGTAATTTTTACAAAAAAGAATGTACAGACTAGACTTTCATATATTGACTGCAGTTTCCTTTTGTACACTAAAACATCAGTGTTGATCTTTACATGCAGGAAGCATATTATTTCAAAATACAATTAAAGGTTTCCTTGAGAAACCTTACGATGTTTATCACCCTGGGAGGCTTCGCTGGTTGTGTCCGACTTCGGCTGAGGTCATGATCTCATAGTTTGTGGGTTTGAACCCTGTGTGGGGCTCTGTGCTGACAGTGCAGAGCCTGCTTGTACTTCTCTTGCACTCTCTTTCTCTCTGCCCGCCCCCTCGCTAGCTCTCTCTCCGTCTCTCAAAATACATAAATAAACTTAAAAAAAGAGACAGAGACAGAGAGAGTCATTCTGCTTAATAGAAAGCACCAGCAGCTGAGTCATATGAAAGAGGGATAAGCCTCAGATAGAAAACTAACTATATAAGTAGGACTTTGGGAAAGGCTTCCTTTTTTTGTAAGATTGGATTCAATGACTTCTCTCTCATTAAGATTGCAATAAAATTTTGTGTTTCAATAAGAATCCTATAGTCAATACATGGTAGATATACATTTATATATGCATTTTTCTACCTGATTACCAAAAGGTGAAATCAACAGGTTACATAATCTTGCAATCTTTTCAAGACCACATACATTAAAATACAATAGTCATGATTTCATAGAATATTAGACATACAATATTTTAGCAGCCATACCAGCTGTGTGAGTTCTCCAGGTATGTTATCAAAAACCTGTAAGAAACATTTTTTTGGGTCTAAGGCGAGGAGCTAGAGTAGAGATTCTGCTTTTTTTTAAAGTTTATTTATTTAATTTGAGAGAGAGGAAGAGAGAGAGAGAGAGAGAGAGCAGGGAAGGTCAGAGAGAGTAAGAATCCCAAGCAGGCTTTGTGTTGTCAATGCAGAGCCAGGCGCGGGACTCGAACCCATGAACCATGAGATCATGACCTGACCTGAAATCCAGAGTAAGACACTTAGCCAACCAAGCCACCCTGCTGCCCTAGGATTCTGGGTGACAGAATTCTGAAATTTGCCAAGTATAGCTTAAGAGTTCTCACCATACGCACACACAAAGGTCACAAAGGTCACTATGTTAAGTGATACATATGTAAATTAACTTGATTATGGCAAATATTTTACAATTCATACATATATTAGATCAGCACAAAGTGCACTTTAAATATATACAATTATATTTGTCCATTATACCTCAATGAAGCTGGAAAAAAAGAACTTCGGGCCGGGAGCTGTAGCAGTTCTAGGGCACATCTCCCACAGGACACTCAGACCAAGTCAAGAAGAACGAGGTGAGTCACTACCACATGTAGGTCACCCTTCATTAGGAGGAGGCTGAGGAGTGACACACAAGACAAAGAGAAATGCTTCGCAAAATCAAATTAAATATATTTTTTTAACAATTGGAAGCAAAAGCTGTCGGTAAATCAAACCAGGTACAAATGATGACCTAAAATGATAATGGGAGTCTCAGCAAAAGAAAAAAAAATCATTTAAGCAAGAAAATGAGCCAATTGAAGGCAATCTATTCACTTTGACTCTGAGTAAGAGAGGCAGAAAGAGAGAGAAAAGTAGCGTGTCACAGAATGCAAAGAGCAACTCAGCAATAAAGCAGAAGATACAACATCAAATGTTATAGAGACCTAGGAGGATGAAGGATACACACACACAGACACAGACACACACACACACAGACACACACACACAGACACAAACACACACACAGATACACAGACACACACAGACACACACAGACACACGCACAAATACACACACAGACACACACAGATACAAGTACAGACATACACACAGACACACATACAGACACACACACACAGACACACACAGATACACACAGACACACACACAGACACACACACACCACACACACACACACACACACACACACACACACACCTCTTGCCCCTCCAAGAGTTTGTCTTCTTGTTTGAAAGAAAACCTCCAAAATACTATTGAACCATAAATCAGATGTAAAGGTATTTGTAGGTGAAGAAGTGGAAGCAGGGAGTTTAGACCACAATTTTGAGAAATATGACAGTGATGTATTATTAGTGAGGGTAACAGACTTAAGGAAATATTTTTAGTGTGTACAGACTTGATCAGCTTTATAATCTGACTGAGGAAAACAGCAGACAGAGAAGATGGAGGATGAGCAATGGGGGTGAAGGTATCATTCAGGAAAGTAAGGAAATAAATGGATATTGAAGGGAAAATGGAGGTTAGATGTCAATCTGCTCTCATCATGTGACAGTCCAGAGGACAATTTTGTTTTTTTTATTTTTAATTTTTTGATGTTTTATTTATTTTGGAGAGACAGAGAATGAGCAGAGGAAGGGGAGAGAGAGAGACAGGGACACAGAATCTGAATTAAGCTCCAGGCTCTGAGCTGTCAGCACAGGCATGAGATCATGACCTGAGCCGACGTCGGAAGCTTAACCGACTGAGCCACCCAGGTGCCAGTCCAGAGGACATTTTAAAGGGGGCAATTGTTGAGATTGTGTATTGGCTTAAGAAAGTGTGGCACGTGTTTGTTAGTTTACAGAATGGAGTCACATAGAGATTTGAAGTTGGGAAGAAAGGATGGAGGGCATTATATAAGTTTATGTGTATATATTTGTCCTAGTATGTTTGGAAGCCAGGAATAAAGGAGCCAAGAGGCTGGGTGATAGGGAAGATGTGATAAATATGTGGCACTAATGAGTAGTCTGAATTGCGTAACTATAGGATTATCAGTTTTTAGTAAAGTCCGAAGTTCTTGCAGGGCTGTTGACTTGATGCTGTAAGGCTGAGTCAGATTGCTAAATGGTAAAGCAGGCAGAGTAACAGAATGGCTGCTGGAAAAACTACATGAATATTAATTGCTGACACTTCTTGAGCATTACTAAGTGGCAGGCACTCTTCTAAGTGAGCTGCACGGTTTAACTTATTTATTATTCATACAAGATAAGGGCTATTAATATCTCCCTTTTGTCAGAGGCACAGAGAATCTAAGTAACTCGGCCAAGATTTCAGAACTTGTAAATGGTGAAGCCAAGCATGGAACCCAGGCTTCTGACTCTAGAGGTCATGCTTTCAACCCCATCACTGTTCCACCTCCCGTATTAATGAATTAAATGAATGGTAAGTGATAGAATTCTACTTTTTCTTAGGCAGCTCTTCCAAGGTAGTTTCAGGCTTACAAGAGAGCACGTGTCTCTCAGAGATCTGGATGAACCTGGCCCTTCCCCTTTCAGCCTCTGGAGCAGCCCCCTGCTTTCTGTGAGGCAGTGACACCCACACATGTTCCATTCTGCTTCCATGTGCCCATGTTCGAATCTCCTGCCTCGTGTTAGCCTGGGCTGGGGTCAGCCCCACTCATTTGCATTTTTATTTATTTTTATTTTTTAAGTTTAATTATTTATTTTGAGAGAGAGAGAGAGGGAGAGAGAGAGACACAGAGAGAGAGGAAAGGAGGGAATCCCAAGAAATATCTGTGATGTCAGTGAAGAGCTATTGTGGGGCTCAAACTCATGAACTGAGAGATCATGGTCTGAGTTGAAACCAAGTGTCTGATGCTCAACTGACTGAGCCACCCAGGCACCCCTCATTTTCATTTTTAAGTACATATCCAATGTCATCCCAGTATACTATAAGCTTAGAAAGTCATTGAACATAAAGGACATTGTTCTTATTATCTATTGCTGTACAAAAGTTCACCTCCAAAGTTAGTATCATAAAAGAACAACCATCTATTATTTCTTATGCATATGCAACTTTGGAAATGATTGGCTTTTCTTAAGTGGTAGGTAATATTAGTTACTAATGCTTTTCATCATTATCAGCAGCAGAATAGTATGAATGACCCACAACCAGATACTGGAGAACCCATACCTCTTCCCTTCCTAGCACCCCAACACCTTTGCAATAGGAGTGCGAAACTGTGAGAAATCTCACAGGCTGGGATTTCTAGGTAAATTCAGGAATGTTTCAATGAACTCAGCCAGCATGGTATTGTAGAAAGAGCTTGGACCAAATATAAAAAGACTTGAATCCCAGTCTGGTCCCACAACTTGACAGCTATGCTAATTTGAGTAAATCATAATCACTTGTATTCTTTGAGTATCAATTTCTTAACATAGTCAGGGGAGTGGGTACTCACCTCACTAGCTTGTTACAACGTGGCTGTGATAATCAGATTGATGGTAAGTGTAGGGTGCTTAAAAAAGTGTAAAGCACCAAACCAAAACACTTAGTATGTATTGTAATCTTTCCTACTATGGTCCTATTTGAAAAGCTTTATACATGTTCAATCATCTACAGGGTCACTGTTATTGACCCCACTTTCCTTTTAGAGATCGGAGCATAGAAAGAGCCAGTAATTTGTCCAAAGCCAGGCAGCTCATAAATGACAGAGTGAGAAACCAGAGGGAGGTGCTCACTCCTGACAGGGAGGGATTTAGAGAACGCTGTGTAACACCACTAGGTGCCACTATGAGGCAGACTCCATCTAGTGGGGGAGGCTGGGGATGGGGTGCCTGTCCAGGCTGACAGAGAGTAGCTGAGAGCAGCCTTACTTGCGTATAGGCTCCTCTTCTCTTCTGAGGCATTGGATGTGGCAGAGGAAGGAAATTTCCCTTAGGCTTCCTTTAAGGTGCCTCTAACCAGCCCACCGCTAAGGCTGAAACCCAACTTCGACCTTCAGGAGCTCAGGGCTCTTGACAAGGAGTTTTTAGTCTCTTTGGTTTCAATCAGAGAAACTGGCTTGGTCCTCAGTGATTTTGTTTATCATAGTGGAATCCATATCATATTATTTCTTTCATCCCAGTTTTCATTCTATAAGACAGGGAAGAAGATAAAATGTAAGAATGATAACCCTTGGGATAGGCCAAGCCCGAGATGCTTTTCCTCCAAGGCCTGAATCAGAGGCTTTAGCTGAACATTTAGGCAATTTCCTGCTCTCCTTACAGATAATTGTGGTACCTGGAACTTTGAGTAATGGAAATAATTCCATGCATGTAGTTAATGTGGTAATAAAATCAGATGGTGAAAATTCAGGAAAATAACCCCTCACCTTCTAAGCATATGCACCCAGCTCCACAGGTGGCTCTTGGTTTAGAAAAAATACTACTCTCTTAAAATTTGTACATTTATTATCCAAAAATATCCATAAATTAGACTGTGGCCTTAACTCTTCCTAACTTAGTCAAGTGCCTATAACTTGGGTTGAAAATAAAATGACTGATGAAGGATGAGATACTAATCATTCACTAGATATTTAGCAAACATTTCTTGAGTGCCTACTTTAGGGACCACTGTTTTACTGCAAAGAAGAACAAGAGTTAGTCTCAAACCTTAAAGGAATTCCTAAAAGGGAGACTCTCTGTTGAATAAAAATTCCAAAAGCAAAGGAATGACTAGCTCATAGGAGCCCATCTTTTAGTGGGAAGCCAGAGAAGTTGGAGAGCTGCCCAGCCAATGCCATGTTGCCAAGGAAGTCCCAAGAGGGAGTGCCTGCATATTAGCTGGGGTGGAGAAAGAACTGGGCCACTTTCTCACATTCCAGATAAAGGAGTCAGCCATCAAGGACTACTGGTATATACAAGTCAGAATCTAACCATGATAGGGTTCCAATAAACAGAGATGTGCCAGCTCACAAAAATGAAAATCAATGGGAACACTCCCACATGAGTGAATCGATCAAGATATATGTATGTTGGGCATTTAGGGGAAAAAAACCAAAACAGAATCTGTTATAGCTTTTGTCTGTGCTTCTTTCGTTGTAGCTCGGTATACCTGGCCTCTTTTGCAGTCTCTTTGAGAATGGCTCCCTTAAAGACAGGGACTCCTGGTGCTGCATTTCTTTTTATATGTGGTCTACCAACAAGTCAATGATCTGAAATAATCTAGAAGATCTTGCGAGTACTAGTGGTCTGGGAATTTCCGAGGGAAGGAAGGAGCATACCATCTTTTCCATCTGGTCCTGTGACCTGTATTAATAAGAGTGCAAGGAAATGCCTGCCAAAATGAATAGAAGGACAAGGTTCTCTGCACATGCTCATTTCTAGCAGACACATTGTTCTTGGCTGACCTTTTAACAATAGGAGAATGCAGCCATTGATGTTGTGTGAACACTCCTATGTTCAAGGGCACCACTGGAATCTATATGGATATTTTGGAGGGAATCTCCCAAAGACTTGCGGTAGCATGAAACCCACTAAATATGACATTAGACTGAAGATGGTACAGTTGTTTTTAGGGGCAAAAGTTCATGTCAATGTTAATTGTTCACTGCCCTCCATTTGGAGGACAGAGATTTTTTTTTTTTTTAATAAAAGAGCTTGAAAAGAAAGGACAATATATACCTTCTTGGTGAGGTGTAGTGAATGGAGTCCCATGGAGACAGTGGTAGTAGAGTGGGCCTTAATGAGTGACATAGATTTAGGAATATAACTTTACTCTTACCTTCCTCATGAAGAATGTGGGGTTTAAGGATTTATTCACGTAGCCAAAGTTTCGGTTCCTTCCTTCTTTTCTTCATCCTTCATTCCTTCCTCTTTTTCTCTCTCTCCCTCCCTCCTTTCTTTTGTGCATTTGTTCATTTTCTTTTATGAGGTCTGCTCTTATTTATTTGTAACTCTTAGAAATTCTCATTTTTGACTGGACTCAGGCTTAGAGGTAGAAGCTCTGAGAGAGGACAGCTTCCGTTTATTGGCAATCTGTCTCCTACATTCTCTTGGCCAAAAGTTTAGCATATTCTGCAGCCTCTTCCTTGTTTTTCTTAGTACACTGTTTCTTCAGAGAATTACACCAAAGTTTTTTCTGGGAGACACATGGAGTAACAAGATGCTGAATCTTGGGTGCTTTGTTTCTAGGTTTCTTATCTTCTTTGTTTAGGTGCTTTATCACAACATGCTGGTGGACATAATCTTCTTTAGAGAAGTTAAGAAGTTGGCAGTTCTTTTGGATCTTTTGAGGCCCAGACGATGAGGCACACTAGTATCAGTGAGTCCAGAAATATCCTCCGCCCCCGCCCCCAATTTTTTTTTTTACATTGACCAAACTGAGAACACTGAGGTTGGCATCCACAATGCAACCCTGAACAGATTTACACTTTCCTTTTCCAGTCTTCCTTGGTCAGTGGCAGGAATGCCTCCTACTCAGCAGCAGGTGGACATAGCCATGGGTCAAGGTACTCTGTTTCATGAGGAAGCCTTGTTTGTCATTGCCACTGCTGATTTGGACCATGTAACCCTTTCATTCTTCACCCAGAGCATCAGCAGCAACTTCTGTGGCCATATGCTTCTCATAAATGATACGAAGTTCGTCTACTTCAATGTGTTTCTGGCAGTCAGTAGTTGGAAAGAGATGTTCAGCTTTGTCCTAAATAAAGCAGCCTATTGCCTTCGAGGTGTCATGAAAAAGAGTTCTTTTGTTAATTCCTGAGGCTAGTTTTATAAGATTATTTTGAGAATCAAATTGAAACCTATCACAGATTAATGTAGTTAAGCTACAAAAATTAATTTATTCAAACATTTTTTAAAAATTTTATTTCTAGGAGAGAGAGAGAAAGCGTGAGCAGGGGAGGGTCAGAGAGAGAGATGGAGACACAGACTCCGAAACAGGCTCCAGGCTCTGAGCTGGCAGTCAGCACAGAGCCCAACGCAGGGCTCGAACCCACGAACCGCGAGATCATGACCTAAGCGAAAGTCGGACGCTTAACCGACTAAGCCACCCAGGTGCCCCACAAACATTTTTTTAAAGAGTAGAATGAAATTGCTTAGTGATGAATATACTTCATTTTCTTTTGACTATTTTATTTATTTATGTGTATTTATTTATTTATTTATTTTTACTTAATTTATTTTTAAAATTTACATCCAAGTTAGTTAGCATATACTGCAACAATGATTTCAGGAGTAGATTCCTTAATTACCCATTTAGCCCATCCCCCCCTCCCACAACTTCATTTTCCACATTAATTATCTTTTAAAATTTTATGCTATTCTAATTTCTAAGTATCCCCTAGTTTAGGGACATTCATTCAGTTGATTTTAGGAATGTAAATTGTCCCTATCAGAGGTGAGGTGGGATAGAGTTCAGAACTTACTTAAACAGATATTTATAAATGTCTGTAGTCTTATTGATTTGCAAACAAAAAGTTTGTTATCCAAAAAGTTTTATAATATGACATTAGCTCATAAGAAGTGATGAAATTGAAGATGAATTTTTTTCTTTCCCAGCTGTAAAGCTTGTAGTTAAGCTTTAGAACTTGCTTTAGGAAAGAGACACAAAAGTTTGAGACTTTAGATAAAGGCACACATTTTGCTGCCTGAATTTATGATATGGGACAAGAGGAGAAGTCAAGTTGGCTGGTACAATTTTACCTCATTTTATTTCTTCCTGGATGTATAATCGGTTTTAGTGATTTGGACTCATTTAAAATTCTCATTTTTCTATATGTAAGGTGTTTCTGCAGAATTTTTAAAAAGAACAAAATAAACACTGTTATTGCACCATCTCCCTTTTAAACTTAGTTATTTGTAAACATTTAGAATGAATTGCTTTTCAGAAAGTTGATTGATTGGCTGACCCCATTTTGAATAACATAGAACCATCTATTTCATAGAAGAAAAAAAAAGAGATAGCTCCATCTTCTATTTGAAAGAAATTCAACTCTTAAAATCCAGGCATTTTTAGTGTTCAAATAATCCAAGTTAATGTCTTTTCAGAACTCTGACTTGATAGACCTTTCAGTGTGTGTTTTGATTAACTGGTTGACTGATTGATGGTCCTTCCCTCATTGGGCTGAACTGCTTGGGAAGGTGTCCACAATAAAAGGACCATGCTGTGTATTTTGTGAATGAATTCAGCTGTTGGTATTTCTTCTGTAGTTTATAACAGACTATGGATCAGTAGGTGTTGAGATCTGAAAGTTGTGCTTTGGCTTCTTCATTTTGATATATTTTATACATCTAATATGTAAATTACACAATACATCAAGTTACAATAGAAGGTTTATGTTTCTGAAACACTACATTAATCTTTTAAATGATATGATGTTATTTAGCTATAGTATCAATAGTTTATTAATGAAGGTTTAACTATTTCTGTAACTGTATAATAACACTAATACTCCAGTTCTGGTTTGTCTAAAAGCTCCTAGAGAAATGGAGGAGATGCCCTCTATTTGTGGTCCCTGTATGTTTGGGAAAGTTATTCCAAATTTCTGAACTAAACTTCCCTTGGACTCTGAATCCAGGCTGTTGAATTCAAATTCTGATTCTACATTTCATTACTGTTGGTCTTGAACAAGTTTACAGAACTGCTCTGTGATCTATTTCTTCCCTATTGCTGATATCATAGTACCCCTTATTATGAAGATCAGATGGGCTACTAGATACCTAGCATGTGATAAGTTATTCTTATTACTTTTTATTATTCTTGATAACCCTAGTCTAAATAATTATGGCTCATTCCTGTGAATTTCTACATGAGAGGGGATGTCAGCAACATATTAGAATTCCAGAAGGCCTATTCTTCTTTCTCAATCTTTCTATAAGCGTCACTATAATTAGGTAATACAAATTGAGACAGTTTATCAATTTCCACTAAATAAACAGTTATTGAATATCTACCATGTGTCACAGTTTGTATTACACATTAAGAATGCAAAGACAGGGGCGCCTGGATGGCTCAGTCAGTTAAGCATCTGACTTCGGCTCAGGTCATGATCTCGGGGTTCGTGGGTGCAAGTCCCGCATTGGGCTCTGTGCTGACAGCTCAGAGCCTGGAGCCTGCTTCTGACTCTGTGTCTCCCTCTCTCTCTGACCCTCCTGTGCTCACGCTGTCTGTCTGTCTCTCTCTCTCAAAAAAAAATTTTTTAAAGAAAGAAAAGAATGCAAAGACAAATAAGATGGAATCTCTTTTTAAAATCTCAGTAAAATAGGTTATCAAACATTTGAGCATCTATAATTCACCTTGCACCTAGAAGTATATTTAGAGGCCTGGGTAACTAAGTAAGTGTAAGGCCCAGTCAAGATTATCACTGTGAACTAGGAAGATCTATGGTCACACCTTTGAGAGGCCTCATAGAATATCATTAAAGACAGAAATTTCATCATTGAATTTTGGTGATATTCAGGGAGGAGATAGAAGTTGCAATGCCCTAAGCTCTCAACACCTTGCAAGCTTGGGGTCTGAGGTGATCTGCTGGAGGGTCATGCAATTGCCCCAGATCAACCCAAGATTTAGATCTGTTTATGAATGGCATAAGTTCACCAACTGGCTTAAAAATGAAGATACTTAACTCATCAGGGAAAGTTGTAGAAGGTATCATGATAGAATTATAGGCAATTAAAATCAGAGGGAGACATTTTACTCTAAGGATTAATTATAATACACCCTAATTTTGAAATTAATCCTCCTCATTTTATATGGCATGGCATATGTGGATATACATGATGGTCAGGAGATAGCTGGAGTTGGCCATTAACAAAAGATTAATAGCTATTCTATAGAAGATAGAGACTTAAACACTTAGTTAGATAATTAGACACATGTGTAATCTATGCTAGATCTTTTTCCATTGCTTTCCTGGTTGAAATAAATTGAATCAGCAGTGGGGGAAGGTGGACACTGTGCTTTTTAGGAGACAGAGGGTAGCTTTTATGCCAGGCAGACATGGATGGGGAGGTGGGGTGGTATTATAGGATGTTGAATCCTGACCTGTGATTCTATATATATAACCTTGGGTGATATAGTAAATATTTTATTCTTTTAGGACCTCACAGGCATAAACCAAAATCTGGTTTGAGGATTAGTACCAAAGTGTGTAAAATACTTGGCAGGGTGTCTGTGTACCTGGCATTTCAATAGAATCTTGATGAAGAATGGTTATTTCTGTTTACTTGAGCCACTGCCATGAGCGTATCTAACACTAGACTAGGGAAACTCGATCTTATTTTCTTTGGGAAGCTGGCTTAGGCTTGACTGTTTTCCCCACTGGAATGTAAATTCTTTCAGGGCAGGAATTGAGGCTTTGTCTCTAATTATTCAACATCTAGTACAGTCTGCTCCTTAGAAGTCACTTAATCAATTTTGAATGCTGAATTCCACTTTACTTACCAACTTTGATGATCACAGATAGTTCTAGATAATAATAAATGTAGCTCTGAAGAGAGCAGGAATTTTCTAACAAATACAATTCCTTTTCTGTGATGGGCAGAAACAATAAAGGGAATTTATCTTGACTTAACAAACATTTTTCTACTTTACTTAATAACAGTATACCTTTGATTTTTTTTCCTGGAAAATTGCTTGCTTACTGGTTATTTGGCAGAAGATTTTTGTCTATTTTTGAAATTTTTTAAAGTATTCACTACACCCAATGTAATTTTTTGAAGTAGGCTTGAACTCACGACCCTAATATCAAGAGTGGCATGCTTACTGACTGACCCAGCTGGTGCCCCTGCAGATTATTTTTAACTAATCTAATGTTTATCAGAGATAATTGTATGATTGATAGGCATTGAATGAAATGCTCTGAGAGAGGAGTTTCTTTCAGGCATTATTTTTAGTACATTGAATCATTAAATATTGCATAGTTCATTCTCCTGGCTACAGCAAAGCAACCATGAAAGCTAGCTATCTCTCCCCCTTTAAATATTTATAAATGATAGAGACTAATGTGGTTAAAATGCTAATTAACATGGCAAGCCAGTAAAAAGTTGATTAGTAATTTAAATTATCTTGAAATTTGAATAACTTTTTTAGAACTGAAAAGGACAACGCCCCACAAATCAACGTGTTTATAAAACGTGTCTATAAAAATCAAACAAAATGGCAATGAGAAAAAAGCATTATTATCATTATTCTTTTACTTAGCTACAAAATATAGAGTTGCTAAATTCCTCAAATTGCATATGAGCATGGATCATTAATTTTACTGGCCCTTAGTTCCTTACTCAATAGCAGAACACTTACCAGGACCCCATAGGAGTAATAGTGACATATACTGAGGTTATTCACTACTAGAACCTGTAGATAGCAGACATTTAAACAATGCCATTTAATCAAGAGGATATTTTGTTATTAAATGGAACTTAGCCTTTCTTTCTTTCTTTCTTTCTTTCTTTCTTTCTTTCTTTCTTTCTTTCTCTCTTTCTTTCTTTTTCTTTCTTTCTTTCTTTCTTTCTTTCTTTCTTTCTTTCTTTCTTTCTTTCTTTCTTTCCTTCTTTCTGTAAAGGAAGTTAAATGAAAACATTTTTGAATATTCTGAACTCATGGAATGATAATTTTCTGGCCTTGCTGATAGTTTTGTGTTCGCTAAAATATAATAATTAAAAAATTTGTTTTAGGATCTTCTTTGTTAGGAAGAAGAAAGTTAGATCATCATGAAGAAAAAAATAATAAGAAAGTAATGTTTTGTTTTATTTGTTTAAGAAGATAATATTTTAAAGTTTAAGAACGACAATATTCCTTATTTTCTAAAAAGTATTTGGTACTTCGTCCTCTAGGGAATGCTTTCATGGTTTTCTTCCTACCTCACTAATCACTTAGTCTCTCCTCTACCTACATAACACATTGCCAAGAAATCCCATCCAGTGCTATGGCTTTAATTCCATCAACAGAGTGATGCAGAACTGTATGTTTACAATTTTAAAAAATTTTTTTAATGTTTATTTATTTTTGAAGGAGAGAGAGACAGAGCATGAGTGGGGAAAGGACAGAGAAAGAGGGAGGCACAGAATCCAAAGCAGGCTCCAGGCTCTGAGCTGTCAGCACAGAGCCTGACGTGGGGTTTGAACTCATGAACCACGAGATCATGACCTGAGATGAAGTTGGATGCTTAACCAACTGAGCCACCCAGATTCCCTAGGATTTATTTATTAACCAACAAAAATGAAACAGTGTGACATACTTGATACCTATTGTTTTTCTCAGGTTGTTGCAGGAAACATAGATTTAGCTGGTGAGGGAATGGCAAAACTCTCTGCATGGAAAGCAAGGATGGTAGAACTTCAGTCTATGAACTGACCACCCAAAGACTGTTCACTTGGGTCAGGGCATATCTGCCAGTATGATGGCTTCTGGAATTACATTTGCAAGGATGTTACACCTGAGCTCTCTTCGGGAATTCTGACTCTCTCCATTTGTAGACTTAGATCAACTCTTTTCCTCTTAGATTACCCTGAACTTGCTCTTAATTGCCAGTAGTTTTTCTGGTCCACAAATCATGGGATTGCGATGTGATGTGAAGAGATCAATAACCTCTTTGAAGTTTTCATTTCAGTCTGAAATCGCCTTATCTTCTATCTCCTATAATTTTTGCCGAGACAAAAAATTAAAAAGAATGTGCTAAAAAATGGTGCTAAGCTGTGAAAACATTCAAAACATGTATTTGAGTCTAGTAAATGTAATTTTTAATTAATCGTTTAAGGTATATCTTTAGAGAAAATTTGAATTAGATGTCTTTTTTTAACCCTGCACTTGACACTTGATTTTCAGTAGACATGATGGAACTGCAATGAGCACAGTCCAGGAAGAAGAAGACAGTTTTGAAACATGTTCTACTAAACAAACAACCAAATCCCGCCCCCCCTCCCCATACTGCAATAACGGAAACAAAAGGGCATTACCAAAGGAGATTCCAAATTATTAAAAGTATAGGTATTTAAAATGGATTTATTCTGGTATTTCCTTACCATGTGAATAAGGGTGTTATTTCTTTTCTACATGAAGCAGAAATGGAAGAGTTAAACAGTGATATGGAAGAGATTTTCGAATTTTACCTTGGTCAGCTATTAAGCATTATACATTTCAAGATATTTAATGAAATCAGATTAAATTGCACTATTAAATGGTATATATATTTATATACATATATATAGTGATGATTATCCTCTTAATTAACAAGTGGTAATGGAAAATTTTAAACATTTTATTAACATTCAAACAATGACTAACTAAAGGAGAAATTTTGTAACTAGAATTAAAATAGAAATTTGGAAAGGCAAAATAAAGGAGGGCTTTTCTAAACTAAAACAACACAAAACAGAAGCATTGTGCTTTGTGTTTTTCTAATTCATTAAAAATAAATTCCTCTCTAAGCCGATTTAACACTAGAATGAATATAAGTAGCAATCGGTTTTCCTGGAAACATACCTCCTTATTCTTGGGTGGATGTATAAGAAGATGATTTGATATCAATAACTTATTCCCAGGTTTCGACTGTTCCCACACTTTCCTTACCAGTTACAGGGAACCACGAACCACTAAAAATGTCAAGGAAAAAGGGCTTTGGAAACTGTAGCTAAAACTGCCAGGCAGGATCATGCAGTAAAACATGGAGTTTAAACAAAACAAGAAACCGGAAGCAATAGAAAACATAAACAGCGTAGAGTTGCTGGAATTCTGTATCAGACAAAGGAAATGTCCTATCACTAGCTGAGGATGTTTTCTGAATTTCCAAGCACTTTCAATGGGAGTTCAAATCAAGTAATTTGTTGACTCTGATACTGTCTCAAAGAAGAGAAAAGGTGGGGGGTGGGGTGGGGAGAAGCACAACATGGTAGACGGAGATTCAAAAACAAGTACAGATCAAAAGCTTCGAATTTACAATTTGTTTAAAAATTTTTTCTTCATCTGTAATCTTTCTAATCCAAATGGTATTTCAGATTAGCATGTTGGTCAGCAAATGAAATGAACTTATGTATTAAGTGAAGAACAGGAGACGGTGATGCTTCTGTTTCTGGGAAATTTTGGTAAGTGGTGGGAGAGATTTGGGATCAAATGGCTGCCTGAGTCTCACTTTTCTTGTTGAATCTTAACATCATTCTACGATGAAACCTGAATGCCCCCAAATTCTCATGTCTGCAGGGATCAACTTTCCTTTTTCAATGTTGCTAACACATAACACAGCTTGGGTCATCTTCCTGTTGATGGTAATAAACCACTGTCTTTCATGGGAAGATCCTTTGTCAGTTTCAATAGCCTGGGGATCCTTAAATGTCCAATAAATCCATCTTAAATGGCTGCTTGTCATCTTTAGCCTGAGATTCCTGTTCTGAGCACTCTGGTGACCAGTTTTTGCCCTCTTATAATCTTATCTCTGGGCAATGATCCTCTGCTCAGTGTTTGTTACATGCAAGGTCACACCCTCCACCCTCTCTGGTAACATACTCACACACACACACACACACACACACACACACACACACACCACACACACACACACACACACACCATTCTCCAAAGCAAAAGGCCAAGGAAGCTAAAACTGCCATGTAGCATTAAAAAAGAAATCTGAAAGAGCAGAATGGAATCACAATGCAACATATTAAAAGTATAAGTAAGGAAAAAAAGTAAAAACCCCTTCCACTGTTGTTACTGCTCCTCTAGTGCAGCCATTCTCCTTTATGGGGTTCCCTATTTCTTCTGGGTTCCCCTTACCTCTCCTTTTCCTCTGCCCTCAACCAGGCTGTTGCCATGCTGACCTTTCTCAGGAGCCACTTTCAACTATTTTGTCACTCCTTGGAATCCAAGCGCCAATCCTCAGACTCAAATAAATAAATGAAATCTTCCTGTCCCCGGACAAATCCCACTTCCTTTATTCTGTCCCTGGACTACTGATTTATAGCAACTATTCTTGCAATTGCTATCTATGCTACCCATGTGAGAGTGTTCTGTTTTTCAGAGCCTACAGTAGCAATCTCTAGAGTTGAGGGTACTTTTACCTGGCATGGGTTCAAGACTTCTTCATGAAAAATGGCTAGGTTTGTTAGAGCCAGATGACTCGTGCTTTGCCCAGTGGCTCCTCCTGCTAGTTAAAAGGGACCCTGCTCCCCAAACATCCAATTTCCACCTAAAAGCACCACAGAAGTAGCTTCTGACTCAGACATTGTCTTTTTCAACTATAAAATTTAATGATACAAATTCACCTTTTGCAGCAAAAAGAAGCTTCTAGAAGCTTTAAAATAAGGATGGTTGCTGCTACACACATTGCTGGAAACTGTTGAGATGTTTTGTCAGGTAGAAGCCTTCCTCAGTATATCATCTGTTGTAGCATCGTCTATCCATATGGAGTCATATTGGCTTTTGCATTGACCTCAGTCAGCAGATTCTTATATGTGATTTTTCACGCTTTATGATGTTGTAACTTATATCTTAGCAATATCCGTTAAAAGTAACAGCTGATTTTGTGATAGAAATATGTAAGGGTGGGAGAGGCTGAAGGGAGGGTTATAAACTTATAAATATTTTGTGGTCTAAGGATTTTTAAAATATCTACTTGAAAATTTTCCTTAGATGAAATTGTGTTGTTTAATATTTACATACTAAATAGTTAATGTTTACATTGCAGATTTTTCCAGCTTTGTTTTGCTGTTGATCTTTAGTTTTGTACCACTGTGGCTGGAAAATATGCTTTGTATGACTTCTATTTTCTTGAATTTGTAACATTTCTTATGTCTTTTTATGGGATTTAAACAGGGAATTCTTCCGTGGGTACTTGAGAAAATGTGTATTCTACTTTCTTTGAATAGAATATTTTTTATATACCTTTTAGGACCATGTATTTTCAAGCATGCTTCAAGTAAAAAATGCTCTTGTTGGGGAAAAAAAGAGAACTTTAATTGAGGGTGCTCATTTAAAATAGAGCATATCAGAGGGGAGGTGGGGGAAGTTGGGTGAAATAGATGAAGGGGACTAAGAGTGCACTTATCATTATGAACACTGAGTAATGATGTATGCAATTGTTGAATCACTGTATTGTACACCTGAAACTAATATAACACAGTATGTTAACGATACTCGAATTATATAAAAAACAATAAAAATAAAAATAAATCTTAAAAAACGGAAAATTTTTCATAGAAACATCAGCCAACAATCAGGATATATTGCTGAGAACTCACCTTCTGGGCCTGGAAGTGCTCTAGGAGGTATAATTGTGATGCTATTTAAAGGTGAGACAAACCTCTGCTAACAAAATGCTTTGGTCATTCTTTCTGATGATGTTATATTCCTTAAACAACCTGAATGCAGAGTTATGAAAGCCTTAAATTTATTGTGTTGAAAAGTAAGGCTGATTCACATTTTTGAAAATGTAATAGATAACCTGTAGCAACCTTTCTGGTAAACAAATGGTATTTTATTTGCTTTCTCCAGTGAGAGAATGCATATGATTATGTGCTTGACAGAAGATGTTTAAGTTTTTCTTGGACATAGAAATATTTTTTTTTCTTCTAAAAAATTATTTATTTAAATTCAAGTTAGTTAACATACAGTCTAGTATTGATTTCAGGAGTAAAACCCAGTGATTCATAACTTACATATACACCCAGTGCTTATCCCAACAAGTGTCCTCCTTAATGCCCATCATGCATTTAGCCCATTCCCCACCACCCACCTCCACTCCAGCAACGGTTAATTTGTTTTCTGTATTTCAGTCTTTCATGGTTTGCCTCCTGTCTCTGTTTTTCTCTTATTTTTCCTTCCCTTCCCCTATGTTCATCCATTTTGTTTCTTAAATTCCACATATGAGTGATCTCATATGATATCTGTTTTTCTCTGACTGGCTTATTTTGCTTAGTGTAATACACTCTAGTTCCCTCCACATTGTTGTAAATGGCAAGATTTCGCTTTTTTTTTGGTTCACCGAGTAATGTTGTATTGTATATATACACCACATCTTTATCCATTCATCAGTCGATGGATATTTGGATTCTTTCCATAATTTGACTATTGTTGATAGTGCTGCTATAAACATTGGGCTTCATGTGCCCCTTTGAATCAGCATTTTTGTATCCTTTGGGTAAATACCTAGTAGTGCAATTGCTAGGTTGTATGGTAGGTCTATTTTTAGTTTTTTGAGGAACTTCCATACTGTTTTCCAGAGTGGCTGCACCGGTTTGCATTCCCACCGCCAGTGCAAAAGTGTTCCCTGTTCTCTGCATCCTCACTAACATCTGCTGTTTGTGAGTTGTTAATTTAGGCCATTCTAACAGGTGTGAGTTAGTATCTCATTGTGGTTTTGATTTGTATTTTCCCTGATGATGAGTGATGTCCAGCACCTTTTCATGTGTCTGTAGCCATCTAGATATCTTTTTTGGAAAAGTGTCTGCTCGTGTCTTTTTCCCATTTCTTCCCTGGATTATTTGTTTCTTTGGGTGTTGCATTTGATAAGTTCTTTATACATTTTGGATACTAACCCTTTATTTAATATGTCATTTGCAAATATCTTCTTTCATTCTGACAGTTGCCTTTTAGTTTTGCTGATTATTTCCTCACTGTGCAGAAACGTTTTATCTTGATGAGGTCCCAACAGTTCATTTTTACTTTTGTTTCCCTTGCCTCCAGAGATATGTGTAGTAAGAAGTTGCTGCGGTTGAGGTCAAAGAGGTTGTTGCTTGTTTTCTCTTCTAGGGTTTTGATGGTTTCTTGTCTCACATTTAGGTCGTTCATCCATTTGAATTTATTTTTGTGTATGGTCTAAGAAAGTGGTCTAGTTTCATTCTTCTACATGTTGCTGTCCAGTTTTCCCAGCACCATTTGCTAAAGAGACTGTTTTTTTTCCCCATTGGATACTATTTCCTGCTTTGTCAAAGGTTAGTTGGCCATACATTTTGTGGGTCCATTTCTGGGTTCCTTCTTCTGTTTCACTGATCTATGTGTCTGTTTTTGTGCTAGTACCATACTGTCTTGATGATTATAGCTTTATAATACAGCTTAAAGTCTGGAATTATGAGGCCTCCAGCTTTGGTTTTCCTTTTCAGCATTACTTTGGCTATTGACTCAACTTGGAAGCACCCAAATATATAGATCAATTAATAACAAACATAAAAAGACTTGTCAATAATAATACCATAATAGTAGGAGACTTTAATACCCCACTGACAGGAATGGACAGATCACTTAAACAGAAAATCAACAAGAAAACAATGGCTTTGAATGACACACTGGACCGATAGTCTTAACCAATATATTCAGAACGTTGCATCCTAGAGCATCATAATACATTTTCTGCACACAGAACATTCTACAGAATAAATCACATACTGGGTCACAACTCAGCCCTTAACAGCACAAAAAGATCGAGATCACACCATGCATATTTTCAGATCACAAAGCTATGAAACTTGAAATCCACCACAAGAAAAAATTTGGACATAGAAATATTTTATTTATTTTATTTAAATAGCCTCATGCTGGAAATGTATGCATTTTAATTTTGTTTTATATACTAGAATGTAAACTCATACTCATTTATTTCTCATTTGAAACAAATATATCTTTCTTGTTTGCACTAACATTGAGTCACTGCAAAAATACTTCCTCCCACCCTGGTTTTGCTACAGTGAGACAAAATTCTTCGTTGGCTTGCTCTGCCTGGAGGAATAACTGTTCTCTATCTTCACGACAGAATCTATCAAAGGGCTGTGCTTCATGGCCTGTCCAGTGACAGTGTTTCAAGAAAAATTGCTGATTGAAAATAATGTGTCACCCTACGACTGGGCATTGCTCAGATAAATCTCTCTTTTTAATGGCTAAGGGTCACTTCATCTCAGAGTGACTATATACGCGTCTGCAGAACTGTAGTTTGGAATATGCCTTTTGCTCAAATGGCTCCTTTGAGACCTCTCAAGATGTTTTGAAAATATTATTTAAGAGATCATGAAAATGTGGTAGTAAATATATTCATGATCATGTCCAAATGCTGAATAACTCATGGATTATTCTATGGTGCTTCACCAGGGCCCCTTAAAAGTTATTCAAAATCATGAACTTTAAAAAAATGCAACGTGGTCTTGACAGCACTCAATTATGTAGTAGAGGGCTCTTGGTTTAATAATACATCAATGGGTGATTTGACTAGGGTTGTTTTTATAGTAGTAGTTTCTTTTTGCCAAAAGTTTTGTGCTTCAGAACAAATATTGGACTTTTACCTTAAATTACATGTATTGTGATATTCATATACAAATTTAAATGAATTTGTATATTTCAAGTTTCATGCCAGAGTATTAAAAATTCAGCTGTTATGTTATTTGAGTTTTCTGATTAAATATGAATCATAAAGCACTTTACTGGGGTTTTGACTTTATCTGAAAAAACTATAAAGGATTTCAATTTATTTTCCTAACCTAGTAGATATAATACATAAACTATATATTTGATCTTTTAAGATTTTATGGTTGAGGATCTTCTATGGACTTCATGGGTTTAAGAACCAATATTTCTTTGGGGATAATGAGTTAAAACTAAATGTGTGTTTTTTCCTGGAATTTTCTGAAAGTGTTTTTGCTGAGTTTTTAATTAGTTTTTGACAGGTATATTTTTGTGTGTATGCACGTGTGTGTGTGTGTGTGTGTGCACATGCGTGTGTGTGTATGAGGGAGAAATCTCATAAATAGAGTGAAATAATATGGTACATTGAGGGTTTTGAGTTATTTGAGGGTTTATCCTGCAAAAAATAAAAAGAATCCTTTATAACTTATAAAGCAAAAATATTTTTTGTCATACTATGTCAAATGAAGAAATTCTTTTATTGCTCTTTCACAAATGTGACATAAGAATCCTATTTCTTAAGATGTTAAGCCATATGGAGTGTACACACACAGACATATGATTTCAGAGTGTAAATACAGTTGGTCATATCTATGTGGGTATGCTAACAGCACTTTGAGAACAGTAGTTTTCAAAAGTTTGTATGCTCACATGCATAAGAAAAAGTAAGATCCTGAATTGGTGCAACAATTCACACAATATCACATATGTTACACATAGAGGTAGGGTTAATGATTCTAGACTTACATATCTTAACATCTAATTTTTTTTCCTTAATTCCAGTATAATTAGTATATAGCGTTATATTAGTTTCAAGTGTACAATACAGTGATTCAACAATTCTACACATTACTCAGTGCTCACTATAATAAATATGCTCTTGATCCCCTTCATCTATTTTGCTCATCCCCTCCCCCACCTCCCCTCTGGAAACCACATTTGTTTTCTGTGTTCTTAACATCTAATTTCAATAGGATCACAGAATGTTAGAACTAAGTGAGTCTAATTCAAATTTCTCAATATAGATTGAAAGAGAAGCCCAGAGGTGGAATGTCTTTTCTGAAGGTTTTTGGGGAACCCAGGTTGTATTCTTGCAGTTGTACCTTACTGCTTCCTATCTAGAGCTAAGGCTTCCCATATCATACCACTAAGTTGGTTTCCTTTTTTTTTTTTTTAATGTTTATTTATTTTTGAGAGAGACAGAGCATGAGCAAGGGAGGAGCAGAGAGAGAGGGAGACACAGAATCTGAAGCAGGCTCCAGGCTCTGAGCTGTCAGCACAGAGCCCGACGCGGGGCTCGAACTCACAAACTGTGAGATCATGACCTGAGCCGAAGTCAAAGCTTAACTGACTGAGCCACCCAGGCGCCCCCCACTAAGTTGGTTTCTATCCAAAAAGTTGCAGGTTGCAGTGCCCAAGCGTTAAGCCAGGACTACCTATATTGGTTAATTTTCCTCATCCATGGTGAAGACACTGGGAACACTGCTTATATAAGCATGGTATTGCTCAGCAGCAAAGTCAGAACTCTCTGGACTAGGCGCAATGCTTGCCTGGACACCAAAAAAAAAAAAAAAAAAAAAGTCATCATGAAAATTTGTAACAATAGTTGAAGACTTTGTGAAAAAGTACTTCATATGGAAATGTGTGTGTGTGTGTGTGTGTGTGTGTGTGTGTGTGTTCCCTATCAGTAGGGCCACTAAGTATCATTTTTCTAAGACCTCTTTCAATCTCATTTCTCTCACCTCCCACCACCCATATCCCTTTCCTCTCCATCAGTGAAAGAGAATAAGCCATTGTTTGGTGTTTGGAGGTGATTCCAGTAGATATATTTACCAGACTTAAATCAAGGAAGAATGTATTGCTTTACATATTTGCCCAAACCCACAAGGTGTGACTCCATAAAACAGGAATTTTTGTCATTTTTGTACTATGAACAAAAGACGGCATTTAGAGGCACTCAGTAAATACCTGTTGAATGAAATAGTAGTTGATAGAAAGTTAGAAGAAACAACGATGCTCAGCATCCCTCCTCATCAGGGAAATACAAATCAAAACCACACTGAGATACCACCTCATGCCAGCAAGAGTGGCTAAAATGAGCAAATCAGAGAACTCTAGATGCTGGCGAGGATGTGGAGAAACGGGCACCCTCCTACACTGTTGGTGGGAATGTACATTGGTGCAGCCCCTCTGGAAAACAGTGTGGAGGCTCCTCAGGAAACTAACAATAGAACTCCCCTATGACCCAGCAATAGCACTGCTAGGAATTTACCAAGGGATACAGAAATGCTGAGGCATAGGAGCACATGTACCCCAATGTTCATAGCAGCACTCTCAACAATAGCCAAAACATGGAAAGAGCCTAAGTGTCCATCAACAGATGAATGGATCAAGAAGATGTGGTTTATCTATACCATGGAATACTACATGGCAATGAGAAACAATGAAATCTGGCCATGTGTAGCAACATGGATGGACCTTGAGGGTGTTATGCTGAGCGAAATAAGACAGACAGAGAAGGACAAATATCATATTTTTGCACGTATAGGAGGATTAGGAGGAACTTGACGGAGGACCAAGGGGGAGAAGAAGGGGGGAAATGGTGGGGGAAAGGGAGAGAGGCAAACCATGAGAGACTCTTGAATGCTGACAAAAGCTGAGGACTGATGGATGTGGGGGGGTGGGGGGATGGGCATGGAGGAGGACACTTGTGGGGATGAGCACTGAGTGTTATGTGGAAACTAATTTGACAATAAACTATTTGTAAAAAAAAAAAATTAAAAGAAACATAGTTGCTAGTAAAAGAAATCCTAGTTTTAAGATTCTGAATCTTGAACAAAACTCAGACAGAATTATCCATGGATTGCCATTCCATTCTGATACAAGAAAACTCAAAATTCATGAGGACTGGGATAATACTGAATCAAGTGATAAAAATGAAGCAGACTTCGCTCAGGGAATACCTACACATTTCCCTTAACATTATATGACTAATGACTTTACAACTTCCCTAGTGAGAAAAGCATAGAACTTGCATGATAAAATATAATCAACTTATATATAATTTTATTTTAATAATTTACTTATTAAATACACATTTATATATCACAGTTTAAATAATTCTTAACTAATACTAATTGCTTCATAAAATTCTTATAAAATAATTTTTAGGTACTTTAGGAAGTTTCTAGTTGAGAGAGAGATTGCTAAACAAGGTTTTGTTACTTGGGTTGAGAAGAACAGATAAAGAGCAGGTCATACCCCAACGGGGCGGTTAGGATTGGCTTCTATTTGTGTTCTACCTTAACGACACCTGCAGGAATCACATACACAAATACAAATAAAAATACACTAAACATGAAATAACTCAGTACATTAAATTCCCGTGTCTGTTGTGACGAATCACCATAAACTTAGTGGATAAAACAACACAAAATATTCTCTTATGACTCTGGAAGGCAAACATTTAAAATGGATCTTACTGGGGGTGCCTGGGTGGCTCAGTCTGTCTGACTTCAGCCCAGGTCATGGTCTCATAGTTCGTGAGTTTGAGCCCCACATCGGGTTCTGTGCTAACAAATAGCTCAGAGCCTGCAGCCTGCTTCAGATTCTGTATCTCCCTCTCCCTCTCCTCCCTCACTCATGTTCTGCCTCTGTCTCTCACAAATAAATAAATGTTAAAAAATAAAAATAAATAAAATGGATCTTACTGGACTAAAATCAAGTTTTTGTCAAAGCTGCATTCTTTCTGGAAGCTCTAGGGGAGAATTTGTTTCTCTTACTTTTCTAGCTCATAGGTCACCTGCATTCTTTGACCGTGGGATTATGCTCCATCTTCAAAGCCAGCCATTTAACATCTTCCAATTTTTCTCTGCTTCTGTCATCACATTAGGTTTTTTTTCAATCTAAATCTACTTCCTTCCTGTTATATGAAGTCTTGTGATTAAATCTGGCCCATCTAGGTAACCCAAGACAATCTCTCATCTCAATATCCTTAACTTAGTCACATTTGCAAAGTCCTTTTGTACACGAAAGGTAGCAGATTCATGGATCCCCAGAATTAAGGTCCCTTAGGGGGGGCATTTTTCAGACTACTACATTCAAGGACGTTTTCTACAATTAGAGAAACTCTCAATTGCTACAAAAATCAGTAAATCTTCTGTTATACAAATATTGTTCTACTATACCAATTCCCAACCATGGGGGCATGATGGAGGAGACGCTGTTTAGGAGATAAAATTCATAAGGACTTAATACATAAAAGATATTTAATAAATACACAATGCATAAATACTTGAATGTTTTCAGTTGAATTCTTGATTTTTACTTTGAATCAAAAGTAAGGAAATCAAGGCAAGATTCTTTTTTTTAAAATAGTTTATTGTCAAGTTGGTTTCTATATAACACCCAGTGCTCATCCCCACAAGTGCCCTCCTCCATGCCTATCATCCCCCTTCCCCTCCCCCCACTCACATTAGCCTCGGTTTGTTCTCAGCACTCAAGAGTCTCTCATGGTTTGCCTCTCTCCCTTTCCCCCACCATTTCCCCCCTTCTTCTCCCCCTTGTTCCTCCGTCAAGTTCCTACTAATCCTCCTATACGTGCAAACATATGGTATTTGTCCTTCTCTGCCTGACTTATTTCGCTCAGCATAACACCCTCGAGGTCCATTCACGTTGCTACACATGGCCAGATTTCATTCTTTCTCATTGCCATGTAGTATTCCATGGTATAGATAGACCACATCTTCAAGGCAAGATTCTTTATCTCTGTAACCTCAGTTACGATGACTAACATATGGAAAAAGGCAGCAACCAGTGCAACTGGATAGAATCTATGCCATTTTATTTTAATCTGTTAGACACCAGACATGGCTGAAAATCTTTCCTGATAGAATTAAATGAAGACAGAACTCAAAATCTGTGGCTTTCTTAAGAGATTTAGGGATACAGGCTAAATTTTGTGGGTTAAAATTACTTTTTTTGGGGGTAAACTTGTAAGTACTATTAATAGCCTCTCTGCATCAATCAATGCTGCAAAGCCCAAGAAAGGTTTAATAGGACAATGGAGTAGAGTACTTGACAGATGTAGTTGATCGACAACATAGCTAATACTGAAATAATTACTTGGTATGCAATGATTTGCATATGCCTATAGCTTCTGCATTTAAAGACTTTGACATGATGCATTTCTAAATTTTTCAACTGTATTTTTTCTTGAGCTAGCAGATTTCTTGGAAGGAGTGTTAATATAACAGTGCCAGGATCTTTGGTTCTTGACCATTGTTGAATTAGAGAATTAACAACAGAGCTAAAAATCAAGCTTTACAATTTCCCAAACCTTTTCTTCAATTTCCCAAACCTTTTCTTAGTTTCAACACAATTTGATGTAGGTTTGCATTTTACAATAGGGGACTGTTTTCACAAGATAAATATTTTTACTGATTGCCTCTTGATTTTTTTTTCCACTAAGAGTTTTCTTCAGTAACTTGCAAATATTCATACATGCTGGATGCCTGGTCATCTTTGATTCAAAATGCATCATCATTTAGATTTGCTAAGGCTTGACGCATGACCACATCTGTAGCAATTCATCTCTAGATCACTCTAATTTTGCTTTATCTTTTGAATCAGTGCTTCCTGTATTTGGAATAACCATGCTATAATTTTATCTAAGAACGAAATTTATGCTGGAGCAGAAGGAAGTGGATCAGTACTTTAGGGCACAGTGAAAGTAGCACCCTGTGACCAACCACCAAAATTAATTCCCATTTCTATCAATAAGGGGAAACTGCCAAAGTTCTCACCTTTTTGACCAGGCATCACTTTATGGTGTCCCAAATGCCATATTTTCTCTGCTTTTGTTCTAACTTACCTAACCACTAATAGATGTATTTTATTTTATTTTTTTTCCTAATATTTTTATTTATTTCTAGGAGAGAGAGAAAGAGAGACAGAGACAGCGTGAGCAGGAGAGGATCAGAGAGAGAGGGAGTCACAGACTGAAACAGGCTCCAGGCTCTGATCTGGCAGTCAGCACAGAGCCCGACGCGGGGCTCGAACCCACGAACCGCGAGATCATGACCTAAGCGAAAGTCGGACGCTTAAACGACTAAGCCACCCAGGTGCCCCTAATAGATGTATTTTAAAGGGAGAATGAAAAGGAAGCCCAGAGATTCAGTGCATAGACATTTTAACTCTACAGTTACATGTATTAACCTATTCCTCTAAACCATTCAGGTCCTTTTTTAAATTCAGGGTATTCTCTTCCTATATTTAGCATTTATACTCATATTTACCTGTTTACAAAGTTGTCTAAAATAAAAATATTAAAGCAAAAGATAGAGAATAAACATGCTATGGAGATATAAGTGTCAGATACATTTTTAAGTATTTTGTATGTATTATCTCTTCAAATCCTCACAAGAACCCTATGAAGTAAGTACTGCTTTTATCTCCACTTCACAGATGGGAAAACTGAGGCTCTGTATGACATGCTCAAGGATACACAGGCTGTCAAATAGCAGAGTCAGGATCTAAACACAGCTATGGCAGATTCTAAAGTCTGTGTTTCTAACTAGTACACATTATGTTCATGAAGTTTACCAAAACAGTGAGTGTAATGAGCATTATATTGAGATCCAGGCTTCCTGATCACCAAGATAAGATGAACAGACTGGGCATAATTTTCACAATTAATTCAAAGGAACCATGACCTTTCTTCAAGAAAGGAACAATTTATTTTGCTACTAAACTCTGTTAGATATTAATTACATAAGACTTTATGGAGAAAATAATATTGAACAAATTTAACTTGTTTTATGAGACTGATATGCTGCCTGCTGCAGTAAGGAGGCACCTCAAATTTAACTTATTTTAAAGAATTCTTCATATGCCTTTTTCTTTTTCATTTTCTTACCTTTCCTTTCCTGAAAACAAGCATAACATAAAATGTAATTTAGTATAATGATGTTTTGTTAATGAGTACAGTCTGCTGGCTATTAAATTTGCATTAAAATTGACCTTGAAAAACCAAAGCAATTGGATGAATAGTAATTATCTTCTAAAATGTAATTTCATGGACAAAGTTGACAAAATTTAGTTTTGAGTTTTTTGAGGGATCCTTTTTGATTAGTAAATACTCTTTGAACCCTTTAACATGCAGGAGATTCTATTCATGGGCTTTTATGGAGCTGAGATAACTCACCTTTGTTCTCACTAGGATGGCAGCGAATCCCACCTTTGCACACGTCTCCATAAAAAACTCTAAGGGTCTCTCCAAAGAGCAGCTTTGCACTTGTTCTTGAACCTGGCAAACGTTAGTCTGAGACCTGAGGGTCCTGTTCTAGAGAACAAAGCAGGGCTGATTATATTTGATCTGTTAAAGTTTACTTAGTGCCACCCATAAACTTTGACCACAGCAAAACCCCATATTGCTTTTTTAGAATAACTGTATTAATAAGAATCATTTGGTTACAAAGATCAACTGTTACTTGGCCATGGGAGGTTATGTTTAGAAATGAGAACTGCAACAACTTTAAGTTTTCCTCATGGTACTGGTGAGAAGTATGCATCCCTGGCTGGGCTCATTTGATTTCACCCCATGCTAACCTTTTTGTTTCTCCATAAATATGACTTCACTTCTCTCTGTCCTTTCTTCTCTTTGTGTTTGTATTCTATTGTTTTGTTTTAAAGTAATCATTTTATTAATAAATATATACCTATATGATGACGTAGATACAAATCATGAACACTACTCCATTCCCATATATATAACTGCACAGGAGTAGCTCAAGTTCATGGACATGAAAACATACCCAATATCTATTAATAAGCTTACATTACAGTGTGCTCTTTGTAGTCCTTCAGTTATGAACACTTTGATTCTTTTCTATTTTATTTACAAATGTTCAGAAAAATACCTGTTGTAATAATCTAATCACCAATGTCCCTCTTGGGCTAAGGGTTTATCTAGGGCTACCTTTTTAGCCAATTCAATTATAGCTAGTCCCTGATTTACAATGGTTTAATTTATAGTGACCTGAAAAATATACCCATTCAGGAGAACTTGTACGGTGAGTTTTTAATTTTGATCTTTTCCTGGGCTAGCAGTATGCTGTACAATCTTCTTCTGTGATGCTGGGTGGTGGCGGCAGCCACAGCTCCCAGTAGGGACACCATCACAACGGTACACAGTGGATACGCTGACAACCTTTCTCTACCCATACAGCCATTCTGTCTATCACTTTCAGTGCAGTATTCAACACATTACATGAGATATTCAACATTTTATTATAAAATAGGCCTTGTATTAGATGATTTTGCCCAACTGTAGGCTCACGTAAGTGTTCTGAGCGCGTTTAAAGCAGGCTATGCTATGCTATGATGTTTGGTAGGTTCAGTGTGTTACGTTCAATTTTCAGTTGAATGATATTTTTAACTTTTAATGTGTTTATCAGACCACTGCCCCATTGTAAACCGAGGAGTATCTGTATGCATCTGTTAGTTTCCTAAGGTTCTTGTAACAAATTATTACAGACTTGGTGACTTAAACCAGAATTTTTTTTCTCTTACAATTTTGGAAATCAGGGCCACAGTTTCTCCAAAGACTAGAGGGGAATCCTTCTTTGCTTCTTCCAGCTTCTGGTGGCTCCAGGCTTTCCTTGGCTTATGGCTACAGAACTCTAGTCTTTTCCTCTGTCTTCACATGGACCTCTCCTCTTTCTGTGTCTTCTTCTGTTTTGTCTCTTATAAGGGCTCTTCTCATAGGATTTAGAGCCCATCCAGATAATCCTGGATGAAGTCTTCTTAAGATCCTTAATTTAATTATATCAGTAAATACCCTTTATCCAAGCAAGGTCACATTCACAGATTCCAGGTGTTAGGACATATCTTTTGGGGGAGAGCCAAACTTTTATACAACTATTACCTTGTATATCCTTGGCCCAGGTGCTCTTCAGTGGCTCATTCTCTGGCTGAGTAGGACAGGAGCAAACCATGGTCAATGATGCTAAAAGAAAAGCCAGGAGTAACCCTTATGTGGAAATTGTGGTCAAGGATAAACTGCTATAATTTTAGTGAGCACAATGTTTGGCTTGCTTAACACATTGACCATGGCTAATGGCACCTTGAGATAGGCCTGCCAAACTTAGTGGCAAGTTTTGTAAATAAATCAGTTCTTTGAATGGTATAGGGTTATTTAGTATTGACCATTTGGGTTTGGAAACAATTCCACCAAGAAAAGACTTTTACCAAAATGAACAATGTCATGTTCAATTACACAAATTAATATTCTATTCAAATAGACAAATTAGAAAATCAAAGAGGTTTCTTTATGAGACATTTTCTTTAAAACAATTTAATGTTTATTTGTCTTTGAGAGAGAGGGAGAGACAGTGTGAGCAGGGGAGGGGCAGAGAGAGAGGAAGACAGAGAATCTGAAGCAGGCTCCAGCCTCTGAGCTGTCAGCACAGAGCCCTACATGGTGCTCAAACCCATGAGCCATGTGATCATGACCTGAGCCGAAGTTGGATAATCAACTGACTGAGCCACCCAGGTGCCCTAATAGAGCATACACCTCTTTATCTGCAGTTGTCATTTGAGCCCCGTGTTCAGTATAGAGATTATTTAAAAGTAAAATCTTTAAAAGAATAAAAACCCTTGTAGTCTGTCATTCTCGCCTTCTTTCTCTGAGTTTGCTGGGGAAATAAAGTCCACTAGAAAAGTTATTACTACCCTAAGGTGTTGAACTCATACAACTGGTCCCAGAGCTGATTTCTACCTACAAACTTGAGAGGAGAACCCTGATAATAGCTACCTTTTCATTGAGCAGTCAACTCCACACTTACTACGACACTGCTAAGTATAGCTCTTTTTAGATTTCTCAGGAAACTTTTCACTAACATTGGCAAAATCTTTTGCTTACCCGTCGTTTGAACAAAATGTTGGAGCAATCTTCAGGAAGTGAAAGTGTTTCATTTATTTAAATGTTAAACAAAAGAATCTGATTGTAAGTAATTTGGGGAAAATTTTTTAAGTAAGTTGGAGGGAAAACAATATTAAGTCTTTGGATATTTTCTGGAGAATTTTGTCTTCATTTTGGTTTTCTGAATCTGTGAGCCCATCAGTTTAGTAATAAGTACAAAGATAAGCAGGGCAAAGTATGTTGATGGAATGAGAGTCCAAGGATAGCCAATCTTATTCAAATAAGAATTCTATTTGTCCTCCATTCAGAATGTTTCATTAAACTTTAATTCAGACAACAATGATATGAAAGGTCAAATTTCAGATTGTCAGAAGCAAGATGTGTCTGGCTACAATAAAAGTGACCTTGTCCATGAAGGCTGCTGGGGGAGGAAGTTGTTTGGACTGTGAAAATATAACTCTGGAGTGAGTCTTTCACAGGGTAATACACTGTCCAATGTTTAGTGACTAAAGAGACAACAATGAATTTGAACTTGATTCTTGCAGACATTTTTACATGCAGAAGACCAGTTGCATGGGTGAGTCACAACATTAGGCAGTTCTAGAAAAGGGATGTGGAATTCATAGCTTCAATTCTATGTTTTCAGTGTGTTCAATGTGGGGCAGTGCTGGTGGTTACACATGGGAAAGATCATGTTTCATCTCTTATGGGGGAAGGGACTGAAAGTCACTCCTGACCCAAACAAATAGGCTACAATTTAGGGAAAAAATGCTAATCTTAGCAGAAAACCAACACAGGGATACCCTAGAATTCTAAGCAGATGACAAGTAAAAACTGAGCTGTATGAGTGAGATCAAAATATGAGGATTAGAATTTACTGAACTTGGCGGTTCCCTTGGCACTTAGAAAAAAAGGTCATCATACCTCTGGCAGGAAAATTAATTTAAGGGTCACTCACAATACTGGTTGTGATAGTCTTACTGGAATAGTCTAAGAGAACCATTTCTGAGAGATGTGTTGCAAGATACCCAAGATGTCCTTCTTAAGTAGCCAGGAGTTGATTGAGCTGAAAGGGATATTAACTAAAAATACTAAGTTGAAGAGAACAGATTCAAGACTTGGAAATAAACCCAAAGATCTTAATGCTTATTCTAAAGATCAGAAGTGCCATAGAAGGAGGTGAAGATCCACGGGGAGGGGAATGGAAGCCTTGGCTGCCTTCTCCTAGAGGAGGGTTTACTGTTGCATTGGTTTGCCCAGTTCTTACCTGCTTGCATGTTCATTCATTTACTTGATGTCATCAGATGGCATTTAATTATTCACTCAAGCAATATTTGTTACTGCATTTGTATTGCAGTTATAATATTGATGAATTATGTGGAAAGTGAAAATGATGAGAAAGCATAATTGTTGCCCTTTTGTTTGCTTTTACTTGGTTCAGTAATAGAATCAACATTATTTGATCACATCTGTGTGTCTAGATTCTATTAGAATTTAGAACGTGCATTAACATGACTAAACAGTTCTCAGTCTTAAAGAAGTTTGAGGTTAGCACAAAAAGAAAAAGAAACCAAATGGACATATAATAGAAGCCATTATCAGTCACAAAAGTAATTTTGGAAGTTTGTCATTAAGTTGACCATGCAAATTATTTTATAGATATCATTTGGACTTTTTGGCAAAGCGACTTTTTAGTCACATAGAAAATATTGATGTAACGTTAAAGTCTATAAAAAGGGATTAATTAACTTAGAAAGTAACACAGAAATGATGACTCTTAGATTTCTTGGTGGCGAGGGAGAAGTAATAACAATTCCATCTATAAGGTAGAATTAAGCAAATGAGAAATTCCAGAGGAAAAGCATAAGCAAATTAACAAAAGTGGCATTCTATATTGACATACTACTTACACATTTTCTTCCTAGATTTTCTTTTCTTTAAATTTTAAACTTCAAGGAATATTTTCTATACAGCCATGCATGAAATCAACATACACGTAAAATCTACCAAAGACAATTATAATGATTTAACTTATTTTACATAAATATCTGGAGATATTTATCTTATCTCCAGAAGTCGTATGTCTGGGTTATCTGTAAGAGCTGAGAAGAGATTATAAATGCATCCCTGCATGAGTGAAACAAGAAAGTCTCAAAAAAAAAAACCCCAAAAAACAACAATAACAACAAAAAAATAAACATTAAAAAAAGAAAAGAAAGTCTCTGTATTGTTTGCAACGCTCTCTGATTTGCCATGATTTCTGTTACTTCTCTGCCCATCACTCTCAGACGTGCCCATTGGGAATGAGTATTCTTGGCTACTTACTGTCTTTGATAATTACAGAGATGCTATTCTTATCCAAGGTTTGTCTCTGCTGAGATTTTTTTGGGGACAGACACACACACACACACACACACACACACCACTTTGGTCAGTAAAATTTGTAACTCTTGGCAAAATTCAGAATTTGGTTTAGATTTTGTATGAACACTTATCTTAATCTTGTTTCCATCACAGGTAAGGTAATTTGGTGTAGATGAAGGTCATTTATACATATTCAGCTTTTTTCTTTTTTTTTTTTAATTTTTTAATGTTTATTTATCCTTGAGAGAGTGAGAGAGACAGAGAATGAGCAGGGAAGGAACAGAGCAAGAGACGGACACAGAATCTGAAACAGGCTCCAGGCTCTGAGCTGTCAGCACAGAGCCTGACGCGGGGCTCGAACCCATGAACCGTGAGATCATGACCTGAGCCGAAGTCAGACGCTTAACCGACTGAGCCACCCAGGCACCCCTTATTCAGCTTTTTTCATGTTTAGATGTAATTAACTACACATTTAGCTATTTTTGTGTTTTCACATATGTTTTGTACTACTGTATTCACATACACTATTATCATTCTCTTCCCATGTTTTGTAAAGCATGTTGGTGTTATTCCCATTTTTATAAAATACATATACAAATAGGTTCTGATGTTTCAAAACACAGATCTGGTGCAGAAGCAGAAATGAAAAACCAAACTTCTACCATGGTCTTCCTTCTCCTCCTACTCCTTCTAGTATCTTCATCTTTTTCTTTTTTTTGTGATTTTAATTTTCATTTTGTAGCTAATTAAGGAACTGCAGTTGCCTGCTCTGCAGCAAAACATTTATTTGAATTGAGATGGCTTTGCTGGAAAAGAATTTTTTTCCCCTCTGCTCTGATGCATACTGCTAGTATCCAGTGTGAAAATGAATTAAGAAGCCTAGGTGATGATGTTCATCTCAATGAATGTTTACTGCTTTCATCTCTACAGGAAGTAAAGATTATTGTCTAATTAGTAGGCAATTATAAAGCAGACTTGAAAGCATCTCTAAAAAAATGTTTCTAAAACTGATTACTTCTTTAAATAAATGATAAAAGATAAGACAAAAAATGATGAATAACCGGTATATTGGTCAGTTAGATACTATAGATTTCCTTATAGTCACTTTAAAAATAAATAAATCATTGCTTGGTCATAGGATAGTTCTATTTTTAATTTTTTGAGGAACCTCCATACTGCTTTCTGGAGTGGCTGCACCAATTTGCATTCCCACCCACAGTGTAAAAGTGTTCCTTTTTCTCTGCATACTCACCAACATCTGTTGTCTCCCAAGTTGTTCATTTTAGCCATCTGACAGGTGTGAGGTGGTATCTCATTGTGGTTTTGATTTTTATTTCCCTGATGATGAGTGATGTTGAGAATCTTTTCATGTGTCTGTAGCCATATGGATGTCTTCTTTGGAAAAGTGTCTCTTCATGTCTCCTCCCTATTTCTTTACTGGTTTTTGTTGTTGTTTTTTGTGGGGGGGTGTGTTGAGTTTGATAAGTTCTTTGTAGATTTTGGATACTATCTCTTTATCTGATATGTCATTTGCAAATATCTTCCCCCATTCTATCAGTTGCCTTTTAGTTTGTTGATTATTTCCTTTGTTGTGCAGAAGCTTTTTATCTTGATGAAGCACCAATAGTTCATTTTGCTTTTGTTTCCCTTGCCTCAAGAGACATATCTAGTAAGAAGTTGCTGTGGTTGAGGTCAAAGAGGTTTTTGTGTGTTTCCTCCTCTAGAATTTTGATGGCTTCCTGTCTCACAGTTAGGCCTTTCACCCATTTTGAATTTATTTTTGTGTATAGTGTAAGAAAGTGATCCAGGTTCATTCTTCTCCATGTTGCTCTTCAGTTTTCCCAACACCATTTACTGAAGAGACTGTCTTTCTTCAATGGATATTCTTTCCTGCTTTGTTGAAAGTTAGTTGGCCGTACATTTGTGAGTCTACTTCTGGGTTCTCTCTTCTGTTCTATTGATATATGTGTCTGTTTTTGTGCCAGTATAATATTGTATTGATGATTACAATTTTGTAATATAGCTTGAAGTCTGGAATTGTGATGCCTCCAGCTTTAGTTTTCTTTTTCAAGATTGCTTTGGCTATTTGGGGTCTTTTCTGGTTTCATACAAATTTTATAAATACTTGTTCTAGCTCTGTGAAAAATGCTGTTGGTGTTTTGATAGGGTTTTCATTGGATGTGTAGGTTATTTTGGGTAGCATAGGCAATTTAACAATATTTGTTCTTCCAATCCATAAATATTTATCCAAAAGATACAAAAATGCTGATTCAAAGGGGCACATGCACCCCAATGCTTATAGTGGAACTATCAACAAGAGCCAAATTATGGAAAGTGCCCAAATGTCTGTCAACTGATGAATGGATAAAGAAGATGTGGTGTGTGGTGTGTGTATATATATGTGTGTATAATAAAACTTAAAAAACTCCACTGTGTGTGTATATACGTATACATATGCATACCTATATACATGCAATGGAATATTTTTTTAAGTATATTACTTATTTTTGAGAGACAGAGAGAGACAGAGACAGACACTTAGGCAGAGACAGAGTTTGAGCACCAGAGCGGCAGATAGAGGGAGACACAGAACTCATAGTGGGCTCCAGGCAGTCAGCACAGAGCTCGACATGGGGTTCAAACTCTCAAACAGTTGAGATCATGACCTGAGCCAAAGTCCAGATGCTCAACTTACTGAGTTACCCAGATGCCCCTACATACACATGATAGAATATTACTCAGTGATCAAAAAGAATGAAATCTTGCCATTTCCAACAACAT
The DNA here is from genome assembly GCF_003009895.1 of Hyaena hyaena. Taxonomy (NCBI): domain Eukaryota; kingdom Metazoa; phylum Chordata; class Mammalia; order Carnivora; family Hyaenidae; genus Hyaena; species Hyaena hyaena. The sequence continues at coordinate 222,823 of NW_024082209.1, read as the reverse complement.
GGATGGATCTAGAGTGTTTTGTGCTAAGTGAAATAAGTCAGGCAGAGAAAGACAAGTACCATATGTAGAATTTAAGAAACTGATGAACATAGGAAAAGGGAGAGAAAAATAAGATAAAAACAGAGAAGGAAGCAAAACATAAGAGAGTCTTAAATACAGAGAACAAACTGAGGGTTGCTAGAGGGGAGGTGGATGGGGGGATGGGCTAAATGAGTTTACAGGCATTAAAAAGGTCACTTGTTGGGATGAGTACTGGGTGTATATAAATGATGAATACTGTGTTCTACTCCTGAAAGCAATACTACATTGTATGTTAACTAACTTGAATTTAAATAAATAAATTATATACTCTAAAAAATTAATTATTTAATTAAAAAATAAATCACTGCATCTATCATTATCCCACAGTCTGTTTCTTACTTTAAGTTATAACTTTCTTTGTTCTTTCTTGATATATAAAACTGTAAGAAAACGATATACAAAGAAAGCTTATTAGGTGAAAAAAAATCTGCATTTGTAAATCTCCAAAGAAAATATCCTAAAAGTCACTCAGTGCATGTGTTCCTACATGTGAGATTAAGGGACTTAATTTTATCTTTGTTTATATAAAGATCCAGAAACATTACTGAATTACAGTTCATTCTTTTCTTACGTATATGTAAGACCTCTCTACCTGTGTTTAATCTACAAGAGGTTTCTTTCTGATTCCTTTTCTTCTCCTGTACTTGTCTAAGTTGGGTATCAAATTTACAAAAGCTCTAGAGAATGAGTAAGGGTATTCTATTTATCCTACATGTATAGAAATTCCATGATTTGGTTAAAGCTATTTGTAATTCAGCTTGCATATTTTGACATAGAAATTACTGGTTTAGTGATCCTATATTTTTGAATGGTCATAAAATTCAAGTTTCCTCTTCCATTGTGCAATTTCATTTATATCTGCTTTTTTTGAGGACAGAACATTGCCCCCATTTTCAAATTTATTGTTGAAATTCCACATTTCTTATACTTCCATTGTCAAACTGTCTTCTGCTTTTTGCCTAAATCACTGCTTACCTTCCACCCCACTTACATATGTAGGGTCAATGACCCTACCTTAATTATGTCAAAGGTCTTTTTTCCTGAGTGGAAACATGGAATTTTAAGTTCTTTAAAAAAATTTTTAAGTATAGTTCACATGCAGTGTGACATTATTTCAGACAAATAACATAGTGATACAACAAGTATACATTTTGCTATGCTCACCACAAGTATAGCTACCTGGGTCACCAAACAATGCTTTACAACACCATTGATTGCTCTCTCTGTGCCATACCTTTTATTCTCATGACTTCTTCATTCTATAACTGAAGACTTGTACTTCTCACTCCCCTTCACCCATTTTTTCTATCACCCCCACCTCCCTTCTTTCTGGCAACCATCAGTTTGTTCTCTGCTTTTATAAGTCTGATTCTTTTTGTTATTTGTTTGTTTATTCATTGTTTTTGGAGTCCACATGTCAGTAAAATCATATAGTATTTGTCTTTCTCTGTCTGACTTGCACCTAGCATAATATCCTTTAAGTTGATCCATTTTGTCACAAAATGGAGGACTCCTCTTTTGCTGGCTGTGTAATATTCCATTTTGTATGTTTTATACACACACACACACACACACACACACACATACACACCACCCCACATCTTTTTCCATTAATCTATTAATGGATACTGGCTTGCTTTCATATCCTGGCTATTGTAAATATTGTTGCAAGAAACATAGGGGTGCACATATCTTTTTGAATTGGTGATTTTGTTTTCTTTGGGCAAATACTCAGTAGTGGAATTATTTGATCATGTGGAATTTTTATTTTTAATGTTTTTGAGAAACCTCAATACTGTTTTCCACAATGGCTGTACCAATTTACATTCCACCAACAATGAAAAGGGGTTTCTTTCTCTCCACATCCTCACCACACTTGTTATTTTTTCTTTCTTTCTTTTTAAAAAATTTTAGCAGTTCAGACAAAAAAGAGAAATAAAAGGTACCCATATTGGAAAAAAAAGAAGTTAAACTGTCACTATTTGCAGATGATATGATACTATTTATAGAAAAGCTTAAAGACTTTCCCAAAAAACTACTAGAATAAACGACTTCAATAAAGTTGTAGGATACAAATTAATACCCAGAAACTGATTTCTATTCACTAATGACATAGTAGCAGAAAGGGCAATTAAGACAATTTCATTTATAATTGTACAAAAAAGAATAAAATAAACTTAATCAAGGAGGTGAAAGAACTGTACTCTGAAACTGTAAAACACTGATGAAAGAAATTGAACACAACACAAAAAATGGAAAGATATTCTAGGCTCATGGATTGGAAAAATGAATATTGTTCAAATGTCCATTCCAGGGACACCTGTGTGGCTCAGTTGGTTAAGTGTCCAACTTCAGCTAAGGTCATAATGTGAGGTTCATGAGTTTGAGCCCCATGTCAGTCTCTATGCTGACAGCTTGGAGCCTGGAACCTGCTTTGGATTCTGTGTCTCCATCTCTCTCTCCCAGACTCATGTTCTATCTCCTTCTGTCTCTCAAAAAAATTTTTTAAAAATGTCCATACTACCCAAAGCCATCTACAGATTCAATGCAAACCTTATCAAAACACCAACACCATTTTTCACACAACTAGAACAAATAATACTAACATTTGTATGGAACTAGAAAGGATCCTGAGTCTTGGTGGCTCAGCCAGTTACGTTTCTGACTTAAAAAAAATTTTTTTTAAGGTTTTTATTATTGAGAGACAGAGAGAGACAAAGCATAAGCATGGGAGGGACAGAGAGAGGGGAGAGACAGAATCTGAAGCAGGCTCCAGGCTTTAAGCTGTCAGCACAGAGTCCAATGCAGGGCTCGAACTCACAAACTGTGAGATCATGACCTGAGCTGACGTTGGACACAGAACCAATTGAGCCACCCAGGTGCCCCAAGTTTCTGACTTCTAATTTCAGTTCAGGTCATGGTCTCATGATTTGTGGGTTCAAACCCCACATTGGGCTCTGTGCTGGTAGTGTGGAGCCAGTTTGGGATTCTCTCTCTCTCTCAAAATAAATAAGTAAACAGAAATGAATGAAGGAATGAATGAATGAATAAACAAACAATATAAATAAAAGAAAAAAAATAAAATACAGCCCTGACAGATTTCAAAAGAACTACAGTTGTAGCACAGCAGACGTTCTTGGAAAATGTGGGTCCCCAGCCTGTGTCTTTTCATGTATGTGTCTCTTTTTGTTTCTCACATTCTTCCTCCTTTCTACCATTGGTTTCAATATAAATAGATCTTAAACTAGACAGATAAAAACGGCTTTCCCATCAAATTGTCCTTGGATGCCAGAAAACACAGGTTGTTCGTGGATTTGATTTTCAGCTACTCTTTGAGGTTAAAAAAATAAATAAGCAGGCAAACTAACAACAGTGGCAGCAATAAAAAAAAAAATCACATGTAAGTTCCATGGATCCTAACTCCTGGTCACCTATTTACCAGCTTATTCTCAAATATTCTGGCTGACTGTATGAGGTATTCAGTATAGTTGCTTTTAGTGGTTATCTGAAATCTGCTTTTAAACCACTTCTAATATATCTTTCCTTTTCACTTGCCCCTATTGAAATAGAAGACAAAGAGAGACAGAGAGAGATAGAGAGACAGAGAGACAGACAGAGATAGAGAGACAGAGAGAATGAGAGAGAAAATAAAGATGGAGAGAGAAGGGGATGTGAAAGCCTTTGTGATGTATCTTGATGGGGTTCTTTGAGAAATTCATCCAGGCACATGGTTTATAGGCAATGGATCTGCATTAGTGCATCTGGATTTCCCAAGGACCAAGGTCTCAGATGCAGAATCTGTCCATAGGTGGCTCGTGCTATCTGCCTTGTGCTGACTTTTTGCCTTTACTTGCACACTTCTCTTTTCTCTTTCCTTCTCAGTCCCATTAGTAGTGAGAAGACTTTGAACAAACCAGAAATCATTTACTCATTTTTTTTAAAAAAGCGTTTATTTATTTTTGAGAGAGAGAGAGCACAAGTGGAGGGAGGGCGAGAGAAAGAAAGGGAGGCAGAGAATCTGAAGCAGGCTCCAGGCTCTAAGCGGGGGCTCGAACTCACAAACTGTGAGACCATGACCTGAGCCAAAGTCAGACGCTTAACCAGCTAAGCCACCCAGGTGCCCCAGAAGTCATTTAGTCTTAAGGAAATGCTGAAGGCTCATGCTATAGGCCTGGATCAATATACCTGCATTATTTTTCATGACAGGGAAAACAGGGAGGGCCAGTAGATTTTATGAAGTCTCAGATTCATTCAGCCTAAGTCAGTCATTCCATTTAAGGAACATTAAGAGCTGAGTTGCATGAAAACAGAGGGTCGTGAAGCTACCTTCATCAAATAGAAAGTGTAAAGTTTTTTATTGCTCTTTAGGCACAGATTATTAATGCCATAATGACACTAAAGAGTATTAAATGCAAATTTGCAAAGCTCTAAAGAGCTTTATTAGGATAAGCAACACTTTATTGAGTCAGTTCAGTTGGAATTTTAGTGAAAATCTGGATAAATAAATCTCCATAGAAGCCACTACAGATGTTGTATCATGCATTCTGGACAATTAGCAGTTGGACTTGGCAGGGTGGTGGGGGAGGAAAATTTGAAGGGGAAAGGGTAGGAGTAGAACAGGTGAGATTTTATGTCTTTAATCTGTATTTCAGAATGATTTATTCTCCAAATCACTTAATGCAGTTGGCTAGTAAACTAGTCCCTAGTTTCTGATATCAAATTGGATTTTCCACCATCTAAAAGTAAAAGTTGAATGGCATTGTCAATGTTTTCCAGGTAAAGGAAATATAAAGTCAAGTGAGAAAGAATGAAAAATAAAAGGAAGGCTGGAGGAAGAAAAATAGGAAAGAGCATGGAGAGGGCAGATATTTTTGGGTGCGTAAGAAGCTTGGTAAGTGAGTCAAGAGTCCTAGGTTTTAGTCATGGGCTCAGCTATTTACTAAGACGATGTTCTTACACAGTTCACTTAACATTTGGGATCTCAGTTTCTTTTATCTTTAAAACAAAAGTAAGATTCATTGTGCAGTCTATCACATACATCGTAGAAAGATCAGCACCATTAGCTATAGTCTGCTAAATACCCGAAGCTCTCCAAGGCATTGGGACAACGAAAAACTTTACCACACACTTAAAGAGGCTCACTGGGTGGCATATGGGGAATCACCGGACCCAAGTTTACTTCCAAAGTTTCCTTTCATTTTAAAAATACCACATTGCTAGTAGGTTATTTGTAGAGGACAATGTGATATATTGCCTAAAGTGAGACACTTTTGAGCATGCAAGTCAGACTTATTAATAATTATGTTGGGGGCAGGGGAAAATCAGGAATTATAATCTACATGTCATGTTGGTCATTGGTTTTGAATACTCCTTTGTAAAGCAATTTCATTGTAAAAGTAAATATACCCATAAGAGGTACAAAAGTAAAGATGTGCTATAAAATGAAGAGTCAAGTAAGTACTACTTAGATCAAGAATTAGAATATTAGCATCACTCATGCCCACTCTCTCTGTGACCTTTTTCAAGCATCCTCCCCAGAAACAGCCATTATCCTGACTTTCACATTATTACTTTTTTCAATTAACTTTCTATGCAAAACTATGTATATTCCTCTTAAAACTACATGCGTTTAAATTGTGTAAAGTAAAAAATTAAGATCTCCCTCAATTCCAAATTTTATCCCTCTGTGGACACTATAGGTAAAGATCTTTTAGATTTTGGGACTCCTCTTTTCAAAATTGAGATCTTACAGTACATGTTCTTCTTTTATTCTAAGTATATTTTTTGCTTCCACACATGTAAGCAATGATGGCTTTGGGTGCTGTTAGTAATTGCAAAGACACTACTCTGTTTTCTCATCCTGGCAATGGCCATATGTAAATGTTAGATGAGAAGGCATTGAATGGGGGCAGGTTGAAGGTGAAGTGAGGTTTATATTCTGAGGCTTTTTGCTCTTCATAGTGATCTTAAGCCCTTTTTTTAAAATTCCATCAAAGAATTATTGGTACTGGTGGTCCCTATTTTTCCCGAGTTTGAGAGGATTCATTATACATGGCTTCAGTGTTACATAAATCCCAATAAAATTAGATGCTTTGTAAGATTTACTCAAGATACACTCAGGGTTGTTTAGGAAGAGGTTCAATGAAATTGAACTTTCCTCTTGGTTTTTCTAATCAGGGCCAATTCATTTGAAAGTTTTGTTGAGGTGGCCAGCATATTTTATGGGTGTATTTAGAGTGACCTAGTTTCAAGCTGGGTCATTAACCACCCTCCCTCTCTACCATAAAACCTGTTGTAAGACGGTTGCTAAATCCAGAGGAACTTTATTCTTATTTTCAATGGCATTTGTCATGGTAGCTATATAAGCCCTAAAGATGGAACATGAGTTTTGTTGCTGTCGAAGTAAATTCAGAGTAATCAGATTACAGCTGATGTAATTTAGATGTTTGGAGGTGGGGGATTTCTGATAGCAAAATCTAATATACATGGCTCCCAAAATGGAAAGCTTCTCTCTAGAGGATGACCTTTGTCAAGGAAAACTTTTCAATGCTGACAACAACTTATGAGTTATAAAGGTATTTTTCTGGAAGTTTTTGGTTTGAAGATGACTTTGAATTTTGGAGTTGGGCAACGCAAGTGGTTTTCCCTCTATACTTTAGCATTTTTCTCAGTCCAAAATCACCTTCCCGTGACTTAACAAGAGCCTCTCTGTTCTATTTGTTTTTTGGGTCTTTCATGACAGGCACTGAAACACATGCGCTGTGTAGTTTCCCACATGTACAGAAAAGGGGACTGAAGGCTAGAAGAGCAATTTATGCAACATCACACAGTGAGTTGTGAGAGCAGGGATAAATCTTAGCTATGATTCGAGAGTTGATATTTTTTACCACGATGCTATCTATGATCCCTGTTTGGTGTCCCAGTTACATACAAATGGGTCTTTCTGCAGAGCTAACTGGTGAGCTTTCTTAGTGTCCTCCAGCACCAAGGAGCTGTCTGAAAATTTGTTGAATCCAGTTTGCCACAGCAACAGCATACTCAGTTCCATTAAGGAGAGAGTGAAGGTTTAAAATTCAGCTGGTTAGCTTTCCAATAAGAAGCTACAACTTAGGTTATTGAATTACTTCAGAGGTCTTGAAGTGATAGTCCTTCTGGGTCACTAGGGTGTAATTCCTTTCCTCATCTTGATTCCTTCTTCCATTTATGCATCAGAGCAGAGAGCTAGGCTCTCTGTGTTTCTGATTCTTTTCCAGTGAGAATGTTTACATAGGAAGAAGGTGAATGGTGTTAAATTTCATTCATATTGAAAAGCCAGCAAACATCATGCAGTCCATCGGTTAATTTTGTGCAGAATTCTCAGATTTGTCTAAAACTTGTCATCTTTATTTAAAAAAACTTTTTTTAAATGTTTATTTATTTTTGAGAAGGAGAAACAGAGTGGAAGTGGAGGAGGGACAAAGAGGGAGACACAGAATCTGAAACAGGCTCAGGCTCTCAGCTGTCAGCACAGGGTCCTAGGCAGGGCTTGAACTCAGGGACTGCGACATCATGACCTGAGCTGAAGTCGATGCTTAGCTGACTGAGCCATCCAGATGCCCCTACAACTTGAAATTTTTTAAAAGTAGTTTGGGTAAATATTTTCTTTCCTACTTTGAGAGCATTAAAAGCACTCTGCAAGGATAGACACAAATAGATATAAGAACCAAAGCTCCTGTAAGTGAAATACTACCTGACTGGATATACTGTGTGTAGGTTTAAAGCAGATTCTGAAAGCAGGAGGTATGGTGTCAGTTTGTAAGCTTTACACAGAGGAAATTGCACCCTATTGTATCCTAATTCTCCTCCGTCATTCACTCCATTCCTGTGGAATTAAATACTCTTTTCTCAGAGTCGGCAGGGAACATCCTTTTATATTACTTCACTGGAACCATATGTTTTCAAGACACTTTTATCAATGTTCAACATGTAGAAAAATAGTGTAAGAGATGCTAAATATCATTTTAGATAGCTTCCCTCCATTTCCAAAATGTATTTCTCTGTGCATCTTTTCCCATGATCCACTGCAGCCATGTCAAATATTCCTCTTCTCACATTTAAGATCCACTTCCTGTCTTGTTCTCTTAGATTCCGGCATCTCTTACTTCACTGAGAAAGTACCAGTCATTGGAAGACCTCTCAACCTCCTGGCACAAAACTTGGGACCCTACTTGCAGTTATAGGTAATCCAGCCTTTCCCTCAGGCTGCACAAGGTGAATCCCTTCCTCTGAGCTCTGGATTCCTCTGTCCATCACTTGCCACATTTCAGGTAAAAAAAAAAAAAAAAAAATTAACCTTCACCTGCATAAGAACATCTTCCTTCATTTAAGCATTTATAGGTATTGAAGGCTTTTTCATCGAAGGAATGAAACAAAATGACTAATTGCTCAAGTATAAAATTTGAATTAATAAATACATTTCTGGACCTGGCAGATCTTTTCTGTTTACATCATCATTCTTCAATACCCAGAAATAAGTCCTTTGCACCCACAGACACTCCCCTTATGCAGTTCTCAAGAACTCTCTATGACCAGATGTTGTCAAATTTAGGTTCAAATGCTGCTTAAGGGTCAAATAAGAGATAAGATGAGATGGTTTACTGAATTTAGGGATTCTTTCCCTCCTATCTCTCTAAAAATTTGTTTCCAATTTCCCTGGAAACCTCTATTTTTCTATTTATTTTTATTCCTAAATCAGTAATGGGCTATCTCCCCATGGAATATTCTGGAGATTCTGCATTCCTAGTTGTTACAGTATTTGAGGTATTGGGTTACTAGCTTAATTAAGAGGGGTGGGTAAGGGAAACCAGATATCTTTAAAAACCTGAGGAGTGAAGAACTTTCCTGAGTTCCACGTAACTTTCCAAGTTCTGCTTCAGATATATATAAGTGTGTGTTGGAGGAGAGAACCCCAAAACCTAATTATAAATATGTTGTCCTTGAATTTAAATCTGTGTTAACTGATGAGTGGATAAGGAAGATAGGGTATATCTATGTATATCTATATAGAGGGATACATCTATCTGTCTGTATCTATCTATCATCTATCTATCTATCTATCTATCTATCTGGAATATTACTCAGCCATGAAAAAGAATAAATCTTGCCATTTGCAACAACATGGATGGAGCTAGAGAATATTATGCTAAGCAGAATAAGTCAGTCAGAGAAAGACAAATACCCTATGATCTTACTCATATATGGAATTTAAGAAATAAAACAAATTTAGAGGGAAAAATCAGAGGCAAACCAAGAAACAGACTCTTAACTATAGAGAACAACCTGATGATTACTGGAGGGGAGGTAGGTGGAGGGAGGAGGGCAGGTGGTGTGGGAATGGGGTAAATAGGTGATGGAGATTAAGGAGGCACTTGCAATGAGCACCGGGTGTTGTATGTAAATGTTGAATCACTAAATTGTACACCTGAAACTAGTATCATACTGTAGGTTAACTAACTGGAATTTAAATAAAAACTTGGAAACAGGGGCGCCTGGGTGGCTTAGTCGGTTGAGCATCCGACTTTCGCTTAGGTCATGATCTCGCGGTTCATGGGTTCGAGCCCCGCGTCGGGCTCTGTGCTGAATGCCAGCTCAGAGCCTGGAGCCTGTTTCGGAGTCTGTGCGTCCCTCTCTCTCTGACCCTCCCCGGTTCACGCTGTCTCTCTCTCTCTCCTAGAAATAAATAAAAAAAATTAAAAAAAAAACCAAAAAAACTTGGAAACAAAAAAAATCTGTGTTAAATATAAACAAAGTATTTTTTTTTTTTTTTTGGCTGTGTTTGGATGGTTTTCATATGCCCTGAACATTCTGGGATTGAAACTCCTGTGAAGACTGAGAAAGAGTGTGTAGTGTAAGATGCAGGACTTTCCCCAAGAGATCCTCACCATTCTGGAAAACCACATCCCCAGTGGTAACCTCACTTGGGCAATTTTAATCACGTATAGACCCCAGTTTATTAAGTCTGCATTCACAGTTGTTGTGTTCACTTTATCCTACATAGAGGGTAAACCTACCAACACTTCATTATTCTTTTTATTTCTTCTTGAGAATAAAACTATATTATATTTTTTGAATTGTGTTAATGGGTAGTTTTTCTTATCCTTGTGTTTGATTTGTAGATGGGAAGTGGAGACAACAAAATATTAGTTTAAAAAGTTGGCATGGGGGGTACCTAGGTAGCTTAGTTCATTCAGCATTTGACTCTTGATTTCAGCTAATTATGGGTCCCATTGTTCATGGGTTCAAGCCCCATGTTGGGCTCCATGCTGACAGTATACAGAAGGATTCTCTCTCTCTCTCTCTCTCTCTCCCCCCCCCCACCTCCTCTACTTGCACTCTCTTCCCCACATGCACATTCTCTCTCTCAAAATAAATAAACATTAAAAAAACTTAAAAAATAATTTAAAAAGCTTGCATGGGATCTGGTACAGTCAAAGGCCACTAGTCAATTCTCCTTCTTCATGGTAATTCAAATCCTGATAGTGTCCAGTTACCATATATTCATTGAAGACTTACATATACCCACACCTTCATTACAGACCTTTCTGCTGGGTTCTGGGCCTTGTATTCAAGCTGTCTAGTGGCCATAAATACTCACATGCCTTTCAAGCCTTTTAACTCAACTAATGATTATATGCTTATTTATTTTTGAGAGAGGACATTACAGAGCATGAGCAGGGGAGGGGCAGAGAGAGAGGGAGACACAGAATCTGAAGTAGGCTCCAGGCTCTGAGCTGTCAGCATAGAGCCTGATGCAGGGCTCGATCCCGCTAACAGTGAGATCATGACCTGAGCTGAAGTCAGATGCTCAACTGACTGAGCCACCCAGGTGCCCCAAGTCAGCTAATAATTGTGTTGAACAGATCCATTTGCCACAAAGGGGCTCCTAGTCCTCTGTTTCCAACTCCAGTGGGCAAGGATCATGTGCACCAGTGACACTATCAAATTAAATGATGCTTTTCTCATTCTCAAGCTTGCCAGCCTGGACTAGACCATCCTCACCTCTCACTTGGATAATTACCATCTGGCTTTTCAACTACACCCCCTTCCTACCCTTCTTCTTTTCCATTCCTTACCTTGCTTAGATAAAGATATGATTATGCCACCAACCAATTTATTATCCTTCACAGCTTCCAGTGTCCTATCCAAGGTCTAAATTGCTGTGCATGGTTCATAAAGCCAGACAAACCTGGTTCCTGCCCAACCTTCTTGTCTCACCTCTGATCATTATGTTTTATGCTCTAACTGGTTGAATTCTTTCAGTTTCTTAACATGGTATTTTCTTGCTTGTCTTTTCCTATATAGTAGATTCCTACATAGAATATACTAGCCCAGCTCTTTTCTGGGCTCAGTATTACTCATTTTATAGCTATCAGTTTAATTAATACCTTCTCTAAAGTGTTTTCCCTTACCTTTTTAATTACTTATGAACTCCCTTGGCAACTTATACTTATCTACTTTACTGCTTCATTGCTTCCATAATTATTTGTCTATTAGACTATGAACTTTGTAAATAAACAAAGCTCTTCTCTCAAATGTTAGCAGAGTAGGTACTCAATATAATAAATAAGTACAAAGAAAATGATAAAATACTAAAAAATTCTCTATGATACATGTTACATGCAACGAAGTCAAGAATTTAATCAAATAATAGACATGTACAACATAAGATACTTTACTTTCTATTTTATTAAAAATATTGTATTCATAACTAATGAGTTGCAACTGTAGTTTCAAAAGCACTGTTATGATTGCTCTGTTGATGTGAAAATTGTTCCTAATTAAAAATATCATTAATTAATTATATAAAAGTGGTCACATTTATTTGATTTTTTTCCCCAAATGTTAAAATCCTAGCAGACCTCTGTGATATTTTATAACCTAAAGACAGTTGGATTTTTCAACTTTGCATTACAATAAGAATATTTAAAAAATACCTGTGCAAAGTGTATGTGGCTGTATATATTTCATGCACAATTCACATTTGTGTCATAAACACCAGAATATTGAATTCAGTTAACCTAATCAGCAAGGTAGAGGCACAATTTCGCAACAGAACTGAAAGGCCATCTAATGCTTTCTCTTTTTCCTTTCCCAATGTTCCACACAGTTCTCCATATTTGAGGCAACCTTTGGAAAGAAATACTGTTAGAAAGTCTTTCCTTTTGGCAAGTGTAACCCATAAATTTAGCCACTTTTTACTGAGCTGGTCATTGTACTTGTTCCTGGAGATGCAATAGTGAGTAATGGTCATGACGCCAGTATCTCAGAATGTTAGGAAGTTACTCCCTCCTACTGCCTCATCTTCTGCTTTCTCTATCTTCTTCTCTAAGTGAAACTCGGTTCTTCCTCCAGCCTCTCAGTCAAGGATGCCTGTATTTACATCTGCTCTTTGTAAGACTAGGGAATGGTTCCAGTGTCCTTTTTTGGCCCTTCACAGTGTCTTCCAAGGAATTTCACATTCATCTTCCCCCCAATTGCCCTTTCACTAAAGTCTTCCATTAGGTTATGTTTTTATGCCCTTCCTTCCTGCTCCTTCCCTTCTTTATCGAACTTCATTTTTTTTCTTTTTTTTTCCTTCAATAGTTTATTATCAAGTTGGTTTACATATAACACCCAGTGCCCTCCCAGCAAGTGCCCTCCTCCATGCATTTTTTTTTCTTAATTAGTTGAAACCTTTGGCACCTGACTTGTCAAGTTCTCCTCCATATTATCTCTGGCTCTCATCTTGGACACTTCAGTATCCAAAAGCTGATTCATCTGGAGGCTAGCCTTATACAGTGTCTTGACCTGCTTCATCTTAATTTTATCTTAAGCAACCCAGTGCTTTGAATATATATTTCTTAATCCCCTTTAGCCACCCAGAGATTAAATTTTAAACCCCACAGACTTCTATTCTTCAAATCCTTGTTACTATGCCTTTACTCATTAGTCTCAGTCAAGAGGGTCCTCATTATTGGACCCTGTTTTACTTCTCCTCTGTATACATCTCCCTGTTGGGGTTAGGAGTTCAGTGTATCTTAGTGTCAGTGCCCATGTGGAGCCCATGCTCTTTCTTCCCAGAATGGTGCTGAGTCATATGATACTGGAGTTCCCTGCTCAAGTGTCTTTCATTCTGCTTTAAACACCTAAACAGGCCCCTTCTCTATGTCATTCCTCATGAAGGTGGTTCACATCAGGATATTGCTCTTAATAGGTCCAAGACTTGACCAAAAGGCAGCAGTATGCAGGAAAATGAATGGAGCTTTGAGGCCACACATACCCTCTTGGTATGAGGTAAAGTTGGGCAAGGAGAAAAGACAGCAGGCTGGGGACTGTGATCTGGTTTTTTCTGTGCTGCCCATTTACTGTGGTGCTGTGGTCCTTCCATGTCATGATGAATGTGGGTTAGTCAGGAGATGAGGAGTAGATGTAATTTACTAACAATTTTCTAGCTCTATTTATAATTCTGTTTATAATTTTTTAAAACATTTTTATTTATTTTATTTTTGAAAGAGAGAAAGAGAGCATGAGCAGGGGAGGGGCATAGGCATAGCGAGAGGATCCCAAGAAGACTCTGTGCTGACAGCTTGGGTCAAACAGAGTGGGATGTCTGAGTTGCACACTTTTACCACTTTGGGGAGTGAAATCTTCTTCTTCTTTTGATTTTTTAAACAAAGAGACAGAGATACAGAGAGAATCCCAAGCAGGCTCCACACTGAGATAAGGCTTGATCCATGATCTTTGGATCATGACCTGAGCCAAAATCAAGAGTCAGACACTCAAACGACTGAGCTACCCAGGCACTGTTATTTATAATTTTTATATATTTAGGTATATGGTATGTGTGCCTTCACTTGTACTCTTATCCTACACCTCACAAATGTTAAGACAGAGTCTGCCTGCACACACACATTTAAGCTATACTTTGATCTCTAATTTTTTGGAGTCTTTCATTTTATTAATGCCTGTCAGGTTTTCTTTATATCTAACAATTTCAACAACTTTCTGCATGCATTTAATTATTAACTTCATTTTCTACATGAACTCTCCATTATACAAAACTTGAACCACAAATCACTTTTATCATCTGCCTTCTTGGCTTTTTATCTTGCCTTCTGATATATGCTAGATAAAATAATTGACCTTGGACATTACTGTACTTCAAATTAACATGAAATATAGATTATGATTTAGATCCATTTTTGCATTAGCATAAAATTATAAATTCTTGCCATTTATATAAAAAGGATATTAATTTTTAAAAGTTTATTTATTTTGAGAAAAAGAAAGAATGAATGAGAGAGTGCACACATGAGTCAGAGAGGGGCAGAGAGAGAATCTCAACCAGGCTCCACACTCAGCAATGAACCCAATGTGGGCTTGATCCCATGACTGTGAGATTGCGACCTGAGCCCAAATCAAGACTCAGATGCTCAACTGACTGAGCCACCCAAGCACCCCTTATTAATTTTTAAAAATAAGAACATCATATCAAATGGTTCAGAAATCTTTAGATGTTTTTAGCTTATTTAATTTTATTTGCTAGATGTGGTAGATTTATTGCAAAAGTGATCCCATTTTTAAAACTCTCTTTATAATGCATGCCTTTTCAAACATAATTTTATAACCTCTCCCATTGGGAGATACAATCTATTTCCTCATATGCTGAGTTTTGGCTGTCCTTGTGATTTACTTTGGCCAGTGGAATGCGACAGAAGTGGCACAGGTCTGTTCTGAATCTAGGACACAATACGCTGTATACCTTCTTGCTGTCTCTTTGGATCTTGCCACCATCATGAGAATAAGCCTGTGGGTAGTCCATAAAAGGATGAGAAACTACCTGGAGAAGAACTGCATCATTCCTGCCAAGGTTAACCCAGATCAGCATGTTCTAACCCTCCAACCAACTTTCCTATTGTCTGATGATGCCTGGGCAAAGCCGGCCAATATCAAGTGAGCTTGGCCAAGGTTAGGAGAGTCACCCAGGCTACTTATAGACCTGTTGGCAACAGTAAATGTTTATTTATTTATTTTTAATCACTTATTATTTTTTTATGCTCTATGATTATGACAATTGATAATGGATAACCTTTTGTGATGGGTCATCTTGGGAAGAATATATATAGCCAGTTACTCAATAAAATACTAATCTACGTGTTACTATGAAGGTATTTTATAGATAGGATTAGTATACATATAATCAATTAGCAGTTAAGTAAAGTGGAATGTCCTAGATAGTTTGGGTGTCCTGACTCAATCAATTGAAAGTTCATAAGAGTAGAACTGAGATTTCCCAATCTCAGTTCAGAAGAAGAAATTCTCGGGTCTTCTTCTTCAGACGAAATTCTACTTATGAATGCAGTTGTAACTTACAGCCAGAAGTCCTAGCCTGCCCTTCCAGATAGTCTGACCTGAGGATTTGGACCTGCCTAGCCACCCTCCAAAATCAAGTGAGCTAATTCTATGCTGTAAAGCACTTAATATATGCCTCCTATCAGTTCTGTTTCTTGGTTGAACCCTAGCTAATACAACTATACAACAAAAAAGTGATCTCTTGCACAATTAAAAGAAAGGAATAGAAACCAATAATAATAGCGACCACTGTTTCAGCATTTTCATATCTAAGTGTTAAGTGAGATAATATCACTACTGAGATTATTAAAATTCTTCTGCGTGGAACATGTGACCTTTTTGAAACCCTGATATAACTGAAAACTGGAGACAACAAAGGCGATTCGACTCTAGATTTAAATGTTGTTGCCCACAAATTCTGTGTGAGTCAAGCAAAGTGCTAGACCAAGTTCCACTCAATAAATGAGATTTTCTTTAATGTTTAATGTTATAAGCATCTAATTTAGAGTAACATCTCAAGTTTTCCATTTTTATCCTCCTCTTTATCTTTTCCTTTCAATTTTTAAAATTTTTAAATATTTTTTATTTATTTCTGAGAGAGAGAGAGACAGCATGAGCAGGGGAGAGTCCGAGAGAGAGGAAGACACAGAATCCGAAACAGGCTCCAGGCTCTGAGCTAGCTGTCAGCACAGAGCCCGTCGCGGGACTCGAACCCACGAACTGTGAGATCATGACATGGGCTGAAGCTGGACGCTTAACCGACTGAGCCACCCAGGTGCACCTCCTTTCAATTTTTTAATATTTATTTATTTTGAGAAAGAAAGAGAGAGAGAACGGTGGAAAGTGGAGAGAAGCAGAGAGGAGAGAAAGACAGAGAGAGAGAGAGAGAGAAAGAGAGAATCCTGAGCAGGCTCCCCTGCTGCCAGCACAGAGGCCCACATGGGGCTCAATCCCATGATGGGTGAGGTCATGACCTGAGCTGAAATCAAGAGTCAGATGCTTAACTGACCAGGCCACGAGTCAAATTTTTATTTAAATTCCAGTTCATTAACATACAGTATAATATTAGTTTTAGGAATAGGATTTAGTGATTTATCACTTACATATAACAGCCAGTGCCCATCACAAGTGCCCTCCTTAATACCCATCCCCCATTTAGCCCATCCCCCCTCCACTTCTCCAGTCACCCTCAGTTTGTTCTCTATGGTTAAGAGTCTGTGGAAAGAGCCATCTTCTTCTTAATACAATACCCTGACTCACCATTTGACAGGAGAAGTAGTAAGTGTGGACAGACTTCAGCACAGAAGGGACACATCAGCTCACCACCTTTGCTCTTTGTCTGAGACAACATTGGAGCTGTCATACCCCAAGGCTGTATCCTTACACTTAGACAGCCTCAGGGCACATATTTTAAAACAAGCTTCAATTTCCTAGATTTCTGCAAAACATTTGATGAAATGATTTTTAAATAAACTCTTTCATCTATATGCTCATTTCTTAGAGATAATAACTCCCTTAGGAAAATAGGTATCCTGTCCTTAAAGTAGGTATTCCAACTCAGTCTGGTGGGAATAAATGTGAAAAAGGAAAGACACTGTGTAAGTGGTGGTTTAAAACCACCTACCTTTAAAAAAAAAGTAGGAAAAGTCTGTATGAAAGACATCAGGGGAGAGCTTTCCTTGTTATCATAAATTTTAGGCTTTTATGTAATTAAGAATTATATACCTCAACAGGCAAACCCATATCTCTGATCCCATGACCTTTGTTCTTAGCTATAATATTTTAGTATATGTGCTGCAGAAGCAAACACTAGGCTATAATATTTTAAGGGGCTCCTTTGAGTTGGGTGTAGTTTATGTGAAAGTTGTAGACATCAGTGATGAATTCTAGTTGTAGAAGTTTAAGAACAATTTCATAGACTTTCCTTCTTGTTTATTTTGCCTGTCAACCACAGGTGACCTCATAACAGTTTGGGATGCTCAGGAAATATATATTGGAAAGTCTGGGATTAGTTTGGGATAAGCATGGATCTTATTATGTGAAAGGTGTTAATAATAACATTTTTAACTTCATATGATAAAATACTAACAGGAAAAAAGTACCAAAAAAGGAAGAGTAAAATAACATTTTCAAATATTAGAAAAGGAAAATACAGTATTTAGATTTTGTAAAAGAGAAATGAACACATTTAAAATTAGTGCAACAATGAGATGAACAGAGAACAATATATGATGATTTTATTCTTTTATTTTTTTCATTAAAATAAAAATAATGAATCATAGGTATAAAGGCTAAGAAAGAAAAAAAATGAAAAACAGAGGTTGATAATGGGAAAGTTTCAGCCCCCGGACTACCGCAGTGGCAATTAGAAAGGCATTCAAGGGTCTGAAAGCTTTTCTGTCTAATTAGAGGACAAAAATATAAAGTATGAGGCCAAAAAACCCTGAAGTGGTGAATTATGAGAGCTATTTTAATAAATTCCATATTCAAGACACCCGACTTCTAGAGGTTTTGCTTGGCAACACAGCAAGGTTGGCATTTCTCTTGACAATTGATTTTGACCAGGTGTTATGGGTTGAATATTCATGTGTCTCCAAAATTCCTATGTTGCAATGCTACCCCTTGAGGTTTATTAGGAGGTGTGATCTATGGGGCATACTTCGATCCTGAGGGTGGCCTTTTCATGAATGGGGTTGATGCCCTTATGAAAGAGACCCCAGAGATCCCTTGTGCCTTTTGCTGTGAGAGGACACAGTGGGAAGACTGCTGTGTATGAGCCAGGAAGCAAGCTCTCACCGGACCTCGGATGTGCCAGCATCTTGATTTGGGACATCCTAGCTTCTAGAACTGTGAGAAATAACTTTGTATTGTTTATATATCACCTGCTATGTGGTATTTTGTTCTAGCAGCCCAAGCTGACTAAGATACCAGGAAATAAGGATAAAAGAAGGATATTACATGTAATGTATTACATGATATTACATTGAGAGTAAATATGCAGTAGAAAGACAGGTGGAGAGATGACCTAAATGCTACTATTTAGATATTTGTGTACAGCGAGGAGGTTTTACAAATTAGTACGAAAAATCATTTCAAGCGGGCTGAAGGTATGTATAGTATTACCAACCTTCTGGCACTTTTCAACTAAAATACTGGAGTTTTGTTCTATAAATTATAAAAAAAAAAATTGACTATATTGATCCAAAAAAATGTTCAAAGAGCCCTTGAAAATACCAAAGGAAATAAGAAAAGGTATAAGTTGTGGAAGAAAAGCAAATAAGCTTTGGAATGTTATCAATGTAGAAACTATGGAACACAAAGTTGCAGTCCTCAATAAATACTTCTGAGTGCTCATGGAAGATATGAGAAAAGAAAGGCCTTAACCAAAGTTTTCATAAAGAAACCCCAGGAGAGGCAAGGAGAGAGGTTGGGAAGGAGAAGAGGGGGCTTATGAAGATGTGTAGCAAAACAGAAGCAGGGCTCAAAGGAGGGAAAGGAAATGAGGAAAAGGAGATGAAGTTACTGCTGAGTTCAGACAAATCAGAAAAAGCTCATGCGATGTTTTGTTATTTTCTAACTAATCCAATAAAGGAAGAAAAAATCATTGAATGTGCCTCCTGTCAGAAGTGTGTTTTGAGAAACCCGTGAGCTCGCAGTGTTTTTTTTGGTGGTTGACAGCAGGAGGAAGGGGAAAGTGTAAAGAGTGAATGAGGAAGCACTGTACTCTCGTGACCTTAGGTTTCCTTTTTTCTTTTTTTAGATGCATTTTGAGGTTTTTATGAGTCCTCTCCATGATCTCCAGGCCTTTTGAACACCAGAGGTAACATGACCGGTGTGGCAAAAACAGAGCAGGTCAAAGGAGCAGGAAGCCAACCCGGGGGTCACTCGGTGGCAACAATTTTGATTTTCAATTATGAAGGACATTTTTTAGCTTTAGTTTTTCTTGAAGTTCATATGAAGCCCTTCAAACGTTTTCTAAATCTGGATCAAAAATAACCTCTGTCTCTAGTATTCTTCTCAACTTTGTGATTTAGTCCCAAGCTACACAAGTTGGCTTGAGAGTTCGATTCATACATCCAGCAATATGTACTCTGAGCAATGTTTATTGGGTGTCTCTTAGGTGCTAGAATGCTGGCCTAAGAGATGGTGTACATGACAGGAAAATCAGAGATACCAGCCCTGATCTGATTGAATTTTGAGTCGAATAGGAGAAGCAGTTGCTAATCACACAACCACAGAACATGCAGTTATAAGTGAGGTACGTGTTAGGAATATAAAGGACACAGGATGAGGAAGCCATGTAACAGGAAAGTACAATTTAATATGCAGGGTGACTGGAGGCTTTCTTGAGGAAATGACCTTTGAGCTGAGTTCTGAAAGACATGTAGGAGCCATTTAGGTAAAGGAAGATAGCAGAGAATGTTCTATGAAGGATAGGCAGGTAGAAGCAAGACACACTGGAAAAAGAAATCTCAGTGTTTAGAAAATGTTTTTTAGTCTCTTTAGTTATTTTTCAAAATGCTATATTAATCCAACCTTTTATACCTTATAGAGGGTAAGAGAGTGATGTAGTGAAAATGAGCAGGACTCAGGAGGCCTCGGTGTACAATTTTGGGTTAGATGCCCTCCTGATCAACCTCTCTGGGCTTCAGTTTCCTATCTAGATAGAGGGAATTAGAAAAGATGACCTTTGAAGTACATTTCCTGTTAAAATGTTTAGTTCATGAAAAGGAATCTTAGATTAATGGTTAGTGGCATGAGTTAATGTATTAAGAAAAATCTAAAGATTGTTGCAAGTGATACTTTACTGGGCCCATAAAAAAAGAATCTGGTCCTGATGTACCTGCTGCTCCAGAATTCTAGAACTTCCCTGGGAGACAGTACGCTTTACTTGTCACATAACCAAGAGTGTCATTGCAGAGAAACACTGATTAATACACTTAGGAATTTAAAAACTATTAAGTGACCAATATTTGCAAAGCAATCAGATTCAATCAGAAACGATTTCTACTTCAGACTCTCAAACACATATTGAGAAAATTCTCCTGCACACAAAGAGGATTTTGTATCCTAAACTTTAGTCAAGCAATGGATACAGTCATTAAGTAACATTCAGAGGAAATGATTGCATATTAGCCTAATTTCATGATTTGGGGATCATGATCTTAATATGGTAGACAAAAGATCAGATACCTCCTAGGTACTAATACTGTGGAGACTGTGATTTGAACATAAAACATCATCAAATGATGAGCTTATTCTTAATGATATTATTATTTCACATACATAAACACACAAATAATTAGCAAGAAGATAACTATATCAGGTTTTATTTGGTTCTGAAATTGCTCATCATGTCCTTCCTGATGAAGATAGGGAAACTCACTTGAAACAAAAGATAATCCCTCAGGAAAATCAGAGTTTTTAAAGTTCTAATCAGTACCACCCCTTTTTTTTTGTCTCATTGGTGAAAAAATCTTTTTATTTTCTGGGTTTTAAATGGGTTAAGGGAGAGGTGCCAGAATAGCAAAACAAATATCATTTTCCATGAATATCTGGCTCATAAAACTGAGTTTTAGACAGCTGATAGAAAGACTTCCATGTTTGGGATTTGTCACCTTTGAAGCTCCTAATCCTGATACACGGACCTCATGAAGAGACAACAAAGGAAAGGGAGAAGCTGTGTACCTCAGTCGCCAATTTTAGTGCCAATTACCTCCTCTGGAACAGGTTCTTGCATTGCACATTTGGTAGGTCTTAGAGTTGCACTTTTCTTTTTTACCATCAGGGAAGGTGACTTTAAGAGTGAGACTAGGTGAAGGAATATTTTAGAGATGTGCAGATTAGTTCTGGAAAATTCAGTCCTATCCACCTGGCATGGTAACCATCTGTTCATTTTAATCAAAGCAGAAGACCAAGGGAGATTATGTAATTTTTTTTTTTCTTTTTCTTCTTAAAGGCTGCACTGAAGAACGATTGACCTGTACTGGAGAATCCTGTATGAGTCACAGCGATCCACACCTCTATGAAAAGTTAATTTGATCTTGGTTTTGTTGATCAAGGTACAGAATGAAGACAGTGATGAATCTGTTTTCTGCTCATTTGGTTGCAACTCAGCTGAGACATTTTGTTTAGCCCAGAGCATCAGAATTATAGAGAAATATTGACAAACTGGAAGATATTCAGAGCCAAGAAGACCAGAACTGTAAAGGGAATAAAAAACAAGCCAGAAGAAGCCTCCTCACCCAGAAATCAAGAGCGCACTTCACACACTGTGTGTTAGCCAATTTGTCAATAGATCATATTTTAAAAAAATAAATAAATGAAAAAATAAAGTAGCAAAAGAAAAGCAAGCAGTTACCCCCCCCCCCCAATAAAAAAAGAAGCCTTCTCAAAGAATTGAGACAGACTCCATAGAAGCAAAGAGGGGAATCTGAGGGTTCCTCTTAAATAAACCAAGACCTTTCATGTGCAAGAGGCCTTGGGTTTGTTCCTTGTGGACTTGCAGTTTCAGACAGGAGTAAAAAAGAGAGTAAATTTCTAGGAGAATTATTTGCGATTAACGTAGAGAAGAGTTTTCTACCAAGCAGTCTGAAGATGCTTTGGATTGCCTCTGGAGAGCAGGACCTTGGGAAGTAATACCCGTATCAGTAGGGATGTTGGGATGCTGAAGACGGGACTTGACATCAGATGATGGCAATACCAGGTGCCCTTAACATTCTCTGTCCACTCAAAGTGTGTCTGTAAAATAAAAACCTGGTCGTCTGGCCACAGACCGTGAACGTGATTCGTTCTTAATTGTATTTCTCCAGGGTTCCAAGTCTCTAAGTTAAATTTTACCCTCAGGTCTTTAATAAAAATTAAACTTTTTCCTAGCCAAATGACACACAAGTAACTTGAAGGGTCAACATGCTTATACCTATAACCCTAAAACATATAAACACCCTAAAATATAATTTGGTTCTAGTTTATCTTGAGGTGAATTACTTTATTTTATTTATTTACATGTTTACAAGTTTGTAAAATTTATTTTTAAATCATTTTTTTTTCTTTTTTTAGGCAGAGAGAGAGAGAGAGAGAGAATCTTAAGCAGGCTCCACACTCAGTGGGGAGCCCAACGCAGAGGCTCATGCCATGGGATCATGATCAGTGCAGGAATTCATGCTGGTAGGAAAGTATCTAAGAGCCCGACACAGTAGTGGTCACCTTGGCTGCCCTTTCTTTTGCCACGTGGCACAGCTGGTAAGAGGTATCTTCTGCATTGCTGGGCAGCATGCCCTAGGCCCCTCAGAAATGACACCCATTGACCTGCATTGCTGTCTAACAAGCCCAGATATTCCTACAGAGACTATTGTATTCCAGACTGCAGTACAGCGTCTACCTTCTCAGGAGATCCCCATCGTGGCATGGTGCATGAGCACAGCTCGGACCATTCCTATCCCACCTGCAATGTTCCCAATCTTGCTCTTTCTGGCTCCTCAGTTAATCTCAGTTACTTCTGCCCTAGACTCACCGATTCAGCATTCTAGGATGGCCTGAAACCTAAATGCTTATGCATAGGAGATGGTGGTGGTTGGGAGGGTGGTCAGGAAGCAATGGCTTTCTCTTGCCTTTGGAAACACAATGCTGTCCTCGGTCTACTGGTGAGGTGCTAACACCCATTCCTTTCTCCCTCACTTCCTCCTTTCTTCCCTCCCTCCCTCCCTTCCTTCTTTATTCCTCCTTTCCTTCCTACCTTTCTCTTCCTTCCTTCCTTCCTGCCTCCTTTCCTCCCTCCATCTTTTTCTCCCTTCTTTCTTTCAACTCTCTTGTATATTTTTATCATATGAGAATCATTACATCTCATGTTCTGTGATTACATGTGGTACTTTTCACTTTAATTTCTCAGTGTGTGTGAAAGAACACTTCTCACCACTGTGTACAACAAATAATTCCTACTCTTCTCGTGTTGTGAAGGATAAATATAAATCCATACTATAATTGTGTTTTCAAATTAGTTTTCATTGTATCAATTCATAGACAATCTTTCTAATAACCTTGAGAAAGCCTTCCTTTGGTATCTGGACCTGACTTTATCAATTTGGATGCTAATTACAGCCTCTTGCACAGTGTCCAGCACATAGTAGTAAGAAACCTCTCCATTTTCTCTCTCTCCACACAGACATAAACACAAAATTAACACAGTATTGCAGATTTATGTAGAAACTGTATCTGTCTAATATATATACATCAAATATATGCATAAATCATATGTAGATAGTATATGTATATAAATAAAACAAGCAATAATTATGCTGATTGCAAAAATATTAGTTAAAAATACTCTGTTTTAATTTATTGATTGTTCCAGTTAATTTCAAAATATGATGTCTATTGTTTATGGAATGAGACTTTCATTTCCTAGTATTCAATTTCAACTATGTTATTAATACCATAACATTTAGGTGAATTTTTGTATAATGTCAGTATTTTATATTATATGTTTTGTTATATTTCCCTATATATTCATGAATAAATCTTCTCTTAAAATTCCTAAGCCAAAAGTTGAAATCCGAATTATGTGTAAATTCATGTCTTCCAGTTATCTTTTTTCCAGGTTCTGTAATTTAATTACCATTTTATTTTTTACAGTTTGTTTATTTTTAATATAAAACAAAAGTGATTATCTGTGAAATTTTAAGGTATTGCATCAAAATTTTTAAAAATATGCATCTTGATAAATGTGATTGTCATTAAACCAATAATACTCTGGTCATTTATTATCAAACTCTCTGTACTAACTACTTCAACAAGTTTTATATTATATATTTTCATTGACTAGGATTAACGCCCATATGTGAATATACTAAGATGATTACTTATTTTGAGATATTAACTACAAATATTAATTATAGTTGTTTTAAAGCTGAGTCATCTGTAATCTATATCTGCACAGGATCACTATAAGAAGAAATCAATGCAAACACCCAGGATTCGCATAGACCGTTGTAGGCAAATGAGGATTACAAAATGGTTTACACTTGCTTCACATAGAAACATTTACTAATTCATCTCTCCATAGTCTTTTTGTTAAAAAATTTTTAATGTTTTTGTTTATTTTGAGAGAAGAGAGAGAGTATGAGCCAAGGAGGGGCAGGGAGAGAGAGAGGGAGACGTAGAATCTGAAGCAGGCTCCAGGTTCCTAGCTGTCGGCACAGAGCCTGAGTGGGGCTTGAATTTGTGAACCAAGAGATCATGACCTGGGCTGAGGTCGGACGCTCGACCAACTGAGCCACTCAGGCACCCCTCCATAGTCTTTTTTTTTTCTTACTCACTTTTTTATTTTATTTTTTACAAATAGTTTATTGTCAAGTTGGTTTCCATATAACAGTCTTAATCATCTGAAAAGATGCTTTTTAAAAATCTCTCTTCTCTGGCTTCTCCCCAAATTATAAGTAACACCCACTGTGATTAGCAATCTTGTTTACTTGCTCTCTGTTCCTACTGCTCAAATCACAGGCTCTCTGTACTTGAACTTTTATTCTTGTCTGTGGCCTGCTGGGAGGGGGTATCTGTTTCCCCTTCAGAATGCTTTTCTTCTCAGGGATAATTTTCTTCAACTTTTCTTGAATTGGTTTCCTAGATTGCTGTTGAACAATAATAATAACTAAATGTCAACATTTTATAAGACCAACAAAATTTCAGACATTTTTCACATATATTTTCACATACGTTTTTTTGTTTTCTCTAAATGCAAAATTTTAAATGGTCAAATGAGGCAAGAGTTTTGTCTCAATTTATTGACCTGCAGTCTTACTCCTCACCTCTTTTCCATGCCAAAGGAGAAGGAATAAAAGGATTTTTATGATATATGTGAATTAAAATAGAAACCCTGTACTTTACCTATGACTCATGCTTTAGTCTGTCATTATAAACAAAATATTAGCCAATATTGTTTACAATAAAAACTTCAACTTTTATTGAGAAGTAAATTTTGAGTCATGGGATGAAAATGATACATGTTTAAAAGATTACTAGTTATTGATGGATTATTCCTAGCAACTTTACCTTCTGGTGTTCTTTTCATCATTCATTATTTCAGGGGTTTCTGAGTCACCTTCTCTAGCTAATCATGATAAAAGTCTTGATATTAGCATCAGCAAAACATGTTGGAGAAGCTATAACTCCTGTGAGGAAGTAACAAAATGGAATGCATTTGTAAGCCAGATAAAATACTATGTAGATTTCTTAACTTTTTGCCTGAGAACTCAATTTTCCTCCATTTGTTAAAATGATTGAAATAATTTTTAAAAACAAGTTTATTGGGGGCACGTGTGTGGCTCCGTCGGTTAAGTACCCAACTTGGACTCAGGTCATGATCTCACAGTTGGTGATTTCGAGACCCGCATTGGGCTGCCTGCTGTCAGCACAGAGCCCACTTTGGATCCTTTGTCTCCTTCTTTCTCTGGCCCTCTCCCACTCTCTCTCTTTCTCAAAAATAAATAAACATTAAAAAAAAACCCACAAGCTCATTAAAAAATGGATAAACTCTAAAATCATGGAGTCTTTTCACCTAAGTGTAGACTTATAGTGAAGTTGTCTTATAAAATTCCTCTTGCACTTGTAGTTGAGCTATGATGCATGCATATCAGCTGGAGGTAATGAAGGACAGGTGAGAATTTTACCATAATGGGAAAGAATAAAAAAGATGTGAGTATTAAATTGTAAACTCTTTTCTTTGAGTAATGGCCAAAAACTATAAAAACATGTCCATTGAGTGGACTGGGGAGAGATTGCTGCTTACAGGTGGTGATGGAGAGGGTTTTTTTTTTTCAATGCCAAACCATTCCTCCTACAATGAGGATGGAGCTGGACTCCAGGGAAGGAAGACATTTGGAAAAGCAGATTGGACGCTGCAACTGCTTCCCCACTGGATAGTGAATACCATTTTCATTATTTCTTATGCAAATAATACATATTTATTGAGGTAACAATATATTTAAGAAAAAAAAAGCATGACAAAAATTCCACCAGCAAATACTTCCACTGTTATTATGTGCTATATAAACTCTAATACATTTTTATATGTAAATGTGTGTAGTTACATGCAATTAAATAAGTAAATGCTCTCATTGGAAACTGGACATATGCTCTAAAATGGTTAATAATTGTGGTTTTCCATGAAACAATATACTGCCTTTCCAGGTTGATTTAATTCCACCAACACTGCTACCTAATATTCCATTACATGGATATGCAATAGTTAATGTGTCTAGTACCTTGATTCTAAGCATTTATGTTTTCAATTTTTTAAATTATTTTAAGCAATTTCTCACTGATATCAGCATCATTTTGAGGTACATGTCTGGATATTTCCTTAAGATGAATCTCAGAAATGGAATTGCTAGTTTCAAATATATAATATCAAATTGGTTTCCATAAAACTCATACTATTATATAGTCTTAGTAATTACATGAATGTCTTTCTCCTCATACCCCTTTATAAAACATGTATTTTTGCTGGGGCACCTGGGTGGCACAGTAGATTAGGCATCTGACTCTTGATTTCTTCTGCTCAGGTCATAATCTCACAGATCATGGGTTGAACCTCACATCAGGCTCTGCACCAACAGCATGGAGCTTGCTTGGGATTCTGTCTCCCTCTCTCTCTGCCCCTCCCCTGCTTGCTTTCTCTCTCTCAAAATAAATAAACATTAAAAAAACAAATAAAACATGCATTTTTGTTATTATGATATAGTTTCTTAATATTTTCTAATTGGCTAGATAACAATTTATGCCCATTGATTTAATTTTTATTTTTAGAATAATAAATTAAAATCTTACTAGTTATGTGTATCTATCCTTTGTCTCAAAATGTTCTTAGTTGATTTTTGTATAATCTGTTTCTTTTTTTTTTCACTATAGGTAAGAGTAAATCATAACTTTTAAACAATGTAGTTGCTTTGTAAACACTTAAAAATCAATTTGTACAAAGAGGTTTTTTAATATTTATTTTTGAGAGAGAGAAAGAGACAGAGCATGAGTGGGGGAGGGGCAAAAAGAGACAGAAACAGAGACACAGAATCTGAAGCAAGCTCTAGGCTCCAAGCTGTCAGCACAGAGCCCGATGTGGGGCTAAAACCCATAAACTGGGAGATCATGACCTGAACTGAAGTCGAACGCTTAACCAATTGAGCCACCCAGGAGCCCCTGTACAAAGAAGTTTAAAGATTGTATTTAATTAAAAGTCTATTAACTTCATCTTAATGAACTTGCTCCATATTACATATTCAATATTCAATATTTTAGTCTTTTACATGTTATTTTATTTTGCTGTATAAATACATAATTTATGTGGGATATCTATTGTAATAATGAATGAAGGAGGGATGTGAGTTTATTTACATTTATTTTTTGAATGGTTAATTCTTTATTGCAATGTAAGGTTTATATAAAAAAGTTCCTCAATTGTTTGTTATCCCATCAAAAGTTTCAAAAGTGATGTTTTGATACATGTATAATTGTGAAAGGATTTCCTCCATTGAGTTAACACATCCATCACCTGACATATTTACTGTATTGTTTTTTCTGAGGACACTTAAACCTGCTTTCAATTTCAATTATACAATACAGTATTATCAAATATAGTCACATATTATACATTAGATCCTCAAATCTTATTTATCTTTTTAAAAATTGAGTATAATTGACATATAATATTATGTAAGCTTCTGGTGTGTTGATACATTTATACATTACAATATGATTACCACCACAGTATCTTGTCACATAATTATCTTTTTTGGTGTGTGTGGTAAAACAATTAAGATGTAGCCTTTCAGCAAATTTAGAGTTTATAATACAACATCATTGACTAGAATCATTATGCTGTAAATTAGATCTCCCAAACTTATTTCTTTACTAGTTGCAAGTCTTTACTCGTAAACAACATCTCCCCAACTCTCCCATTCCCCTGGTAACCACCATTCTACTTTCTGTTTTCATTAGTCCAGCTTTTTAAAATTCCACATATAAATAAGATGATATAGTATTTATCTTTCTCTGTCTGATTTTTCTAACTTGGCATTATGCCCTCAAGCTCCATCCATATTATCACAAATGGTAGGGTTTCCTTCTTTTTCATGACTGTATAATATTCTAGTGTGTGTGTGTGTGTGTGTGTGTGTGTGTGTGTGTGTGTGTGTGATATCTTTATCCAGTCATCTGTTAATAGACATTTAGGTTGTTTCCACATCTTGGCTATTATGAAAAATGCTGCAATACGCATGGTACCAAATTTAAAAATTCTTTGCCAAACTACGATCAAGAGAATTATACTCTATCTTTTTTTTGGAGTTTATGGTTTCAAGTTTGTGTTCAAGTTTTTCATCTATTTTGAGTTGATTTTTATGTATGGTATAAGATAGGGATCCAGTTTCATTCTAATACATGTGGATATCCAGTTTCCAACACTGTTTATTTGAGAAATGATCCTTTCCCCATTGTATATTCTTGGCTCTTTTGTCAAAAATTAATCAATCATAAACAAGTGGGTTTACTTCTGGGCTCCCCATTCTGTTCCATTGACCCATTTGTCTCTTCTATTCCAATACCATACAGTTTTGATTGTTATAACTCTGTAATAAAGTTGAAATCAGAGGTGTTATAATTCCAGCTTTGTTCTTCTTTGTTAAGATTGCTTTGGCTGTTTGGGACCTTTTGTGGTTTCATTTAAATTTTAGGATTGATTTTTCTATTTCTGTGAAAAATGCATTGGAATTTTGATAGGGGGATTGCATGAAACCTGCAGATTACTTTGGGTAATACAGACATTTAAAATATTAATCCACCCAATTCATGAACATACAATATCTTTCAACTTATGTGTGTCTTCGATGTCTTTCAACAGTATCTTATAGTTTTTTCTGTATAGATCTTTCTTGTCCTTGCTTAAATTTATCCCTAAGTATTTTATTCTTTTTGGTTCACGTGTAAAGGGGTTGTTTCTTAATTTCTCATTCTAGTAGTTTATTGTTAGTAGATGGAAACACAGCTGATTTTGCATATTGATTTTGTATCTGAAAACTTTACTGATTCATTTATTATTGTTAACAGTTTTTTTGGTGGAGTCTTTAGGATTTTCGATATATTATATCATGTTATCTGCAAAGACTTTACTTCTTTCTCTCTGAATTGGTTGCCTTTTATTTCTTTTCTTGCCCAATTGCTCTGGCCTAAGACTTCCACTCTTCTATTGAATTTAAGTGGTAAAGAGTAGGTGTCCTTGTCTTGTTCCTGATCTTAGGGGAAAAGCTTCCAGCTTTTCATCATTGACTATGATCTTAGGTGTAGGCTTGTCATATATGGCCTGTGTTATGTTGAGGTACTTTTCATCTATACCTGATTTGTTGAGAATACTTAGGTTGTTTTTTGTTTGTTTGTTTTTTGTCTCTGTGATTTTTATAGTTCAGTGAATGTTTTGAAGCCCACAGTATTCTTTCCAACCCTTCTGTTGACTTCTTAGTTTCCTTGCAGCAGCCCTCCTTTAGGGAAATCCTGGATTCTCAACTTCCTGTTCACACCCTGAAGTTGCTATAGTTGCTTTTTAAAAATGTCAATTTATTGAGAGAGAGAGAAAGTGAGAGAGCCCGCGTGCGCGCAAGTTGGGGAGGGGCATAGAGAGAGACAGAGAAAGAGGTGGAGAGAATCCTAAGCAGGCTCCAAGCTGCCAGTACAGAGCTCAACTCAGGGCTTGAACTCATGAAATGTGAGATAATGACCTGAGCTGAAATCAAGGGTTTGATGCTTAAAGCACTGAGCCACTCAGGTGCCCTGCTATAGTTGTTTTTGAGTTTGAAAATTCTTATTGATAATAGCTGCTAATATTACCCAACTTCTTTCTAAAATGTTCTTTATGGGTATGTGATATATTAAGTCTTTATTTTTTCCACATCATAGTCATTAATGTAGAAAACACAGTTTTCAGTGAAAGTCTCAATGTAAAGGTCCCTTAAAAATGAACACAATTCTTTCATTTTATTTTGCTTTCTAGCTTGAAATTTTGTGTTGATTGTTAAATGTTATTATTTTTCAGGATAGTGATCAGTATAATCTATTTAAATTATAGTCTCTTTAGTAATAATTCTGTACATCTTCACTCTATTAAGTCCCTTAGATTTTATGTCATATATTTTCTTGTACTGTAGAAATATTCATGTCAATTTTTTAATTAATAAAAGATTATTTTATGCATTAAATATGTTAAAATATATGCATGAAACTTCTTGTGTGGGTACATATCTAAATCCTGCTTCTAAAATGTCTCATTTCATATAAAGCCATTTTGGAAATGTAACACTTCTCTATCTGGTGAATTGATTAGCTCAAGGCTTCTTAAAAATCTGTAACTCTTTTAGACTGCATGTTCTCTCTCATTAATACCTTCTAATATATCCAACATGGATGTGAAGCTTGAAAGGATCAATAAAGACACAGCAGGGGAAACGTTCTGCCAAAAAAGCTTTGATGGGTATTTTTTCAAAGAAGCACATCTATCTTGTCTAATAACTCTCCATTTTAAAAAGAAGACAGAATATTTCCCCCAAGGCAATATTGTTTTGAATCTTAACCACAACCTCACTAATAATCAGGATGTTGTTCTAGAATATTATTGTGAATCTCCTTAAATAAATATGTTAACTTCTGATTAGGTAAAGCAAGGTAAATTTAGTGGTAAGATGAAACAGGATAAATAAAAAACAATGGAAGATACACTTTGCTTTCTTTTTCTCCTAAATATGAATTGAATTAAGAATAAAACACAGATGAGGTAAAGTTCAGTGTTCATTTTATAAAATAATTTAAAAATTTATAAAAGATATTTTGAATATTTAAAATGTATCTGAGGACAGAATAAGGAATCCTAAATTGAAGATTCAATAATTTAAATTTGATATCTATATTTAAATTTAAATTTAAATTGATATTACAGTGATAATAAGGGTCATTCCATCAAGCTATAACTGATCTTAATCTTTTCCCCAATGGATAATGTTAAAGACATAAGAAAAGGTAGATGGGGTGCTGGGCTATGCAGTAGAAATGCTTCAATCTATAAATTATGGTTTTTGTGCTTAAGTAAAGCAAATCTACATGATGATCACTTATGAAAAAAATAGGTATTTCCATTTCTCAAGGAGAAAGAAGAGACAGAACTTTTGGGAATCTTACACTGTGGCATTGAGTCATTGGAACTTCAGAGGAAAAAAGGAGAGATCAGTGTTAAGAGATGTACAAGAAATACCTTTGTGGACTACCAGAAATCTATTTCTTCTTAGATAAGCAAGAAAAGCACACTATACCCTAAGATGATTATCCCTTAAAAAAACATTTGGCCACAGTATCACATGCATTCCCTTCTCCCAGATGAGCCAGGAATGTGTTATGGTCTACACAGGCTGTCCGTGACCACATGTCAGCCTCCTGCCAGGACTTTTCCGACCATGGCCTTCCTCCAGGCTGTTAAGAGTCAGGGAGATACTGTAGTTACTCAGTTTTGGAAGGTAAGAAGTCAAAAGAGACCTGTCCATTGTGGACTTAGTGAAAGCAAAACCTTTGAATTCTTCTTGAAATTTATTTGAAGTTCCTTTAGAAGACTGAGATTGTCTATTTCTACCAATTTGTATGAGCAGCTGTAACTTACAATTCAAATAATTAAAATATGTGAGCCATGAATGTCTATTGCTTTCATTTATCTATCTTTTCTCAGACTATAACTGCAGGGTATAGAGGTAAAAGCTAACAAAAGAGGTTGCAATGAACCACTTAAAATAGTAAATTGGGGGGGGCTACCATGCAAAGACTTCTACAACTGAATATTTAGCAACATGGTCAACAATAAAATTCTAGGCAAATAGGTTGAATGTCCTAGGGAAATTAATATCATTGTTATAGCATTTGTGTTGCCTGTAGTATATATAGAAAGGCAATTTTAGAGAGTTCTGCTAAGCAAAAGTTTATAAATTATTGGTATAAACCTTTATAATTATATTTGCCAGGATCCTTACTCTCTTTTGGTCATTTTAAATGGACATTATGGTGCTATAAAAACTTGAAATGGCTTAGACAATTGCAGTGACTTAAAAGGAAATCAATGCACACAGCGCTGAATTTTACCCAATAGGAAAATAATCTTTTAATACTTAATTGTACACAAAACACAAATCAGGCAGAAAAAAGAGCATGAATTACTTTAGTTGATTTTTTTGTTCTTCCACAGGACAGAAAATGACTTCACTGTAGGTCTTCCATCTGTCTAAATGGTAAAAAGCCACCACCTGGCATCTTTTTGAGATCATTGCTCTCTTAGTAAATGTTGCAATTTTCATTCTGAAACTCCTTTTCAACTCTCTGTTTTTCAGACACAAAATAATAAACTTCCTGATACTCTGGTCAAAATAAATTCCTTATTTATGTGATACTGACCGGGAAAAGCTGCCAAGAAACATCATGGTGGATTGGTTGCTTCCCTCTGCATTGCTATCTATGTGACACAAAAAAGCTGAAGGGTCTTCTCAAATAGAGACTTAGTAACATTTGCCTTATATTCATGTTTCAGATAAACTGGTAATAATGTTGCAGAAATGAGTGAAGCTACTTAATGCTACCCCTCTAAATACTGGGCGACTGTTTCTATTGCAAGCTTCTCACAGAAAACTGGAAAAATGATCAGCCCTAAAATTAATCCATGGGTTTGTCTATCAGACATATGTATGTTACCAAGTCACCTAATTTTATTAGTGTTGGTTTTTTGAAATTTAAGGCAGGTACTATCATTGTAATATCTGCCTTTCTCAATCTGAAAAGATATTTTTTTGGAAACTGAATGAAATTACAGAAGTTCCAACTCTGGGGACCAATCAGAGAAATCTACTAAATATTGAAATTGGTAGAATTTATTTTCTAGATGCAGATTGAGTTAATGATATATTGTCTCATGAAGCAACACTGATAGGTATATAGGTGAGTAGATGTGTTCAAGTACTTTTTTTTTAATGTTTCAAGTTTTTTATTTAAATTCTAGTTAGTTAACATACAGCGTAATGTAAGTTTCAGGAGTAGAGTTTAGTGATTCATCATTTATACATAACACCCAGTGCTCATCATAACAAGTGCCCTACTTAATACCATTCACCAACTTAGCCCATGACTCTCCACCTCCCCTCCAGCAACCCTCAGTTTGTTCTCTATAGTTAAGACTCTCTTGTGTGGTTTGCTTCACTCTCTCTCTTTTTTTTTTCTTCCCCTATGTTTACCTGCTTTTTCCTTAATTTCCATGTATAAGTGAAATCATATGGTATCTGTCTTTCTCTGACTAACTTATTTTGCTTAGCATAATACTATTTAGCTCCGCCCATGTCTTTGCAAATGGCAAGATTTTATTCTTTTTAATCGTTGAGTAATATTCTATTATATATACATTCCATTATATATGCATATATACACCACCTCTTCTTTATCCATTCCTTAGTTGATAGACATTTGGACCCTTTCATAATTTGGCTATTGTTTATAATGTTGCTAGAAACCTCAGGGTACATCTATTCTTTCAAATCAGTATTTTTGTATCCTTTGGGTAAATACCTAGTAGTGCAATAATAGGGTAGTTCTATTTATAAATTTTTGAGGAACCTCCATACTCTTTTCCAGAATGGCTGCACCAGTTTGCAATCCCACCAACAGTGTTAAGAGTGTTTCCCTTTTCTCTGCATCCTCACCAAGATCTGGTTTTTCCCTGTGTTGTTGACTTTTGCCATCCTGGCAGGTGTGAGGTGATATCTCATTTTCGTTTTGTATAGTGAAGAAATGAGCAGAAAACATGAATAGACATTTTTTTCAAAGAAGACATTCAGAAGGCTAACAAACACATGAAAAGATACCCAACATTACTCATCATCAGGGAAATACAAATCAAAACTATGCAAGCAATTTGAAATGTCCATAAAGAGCTCTTCTCAGTCCTAAATATGTCTGTCCTCTAGTCTTCATGTTAATACCCATTCATTCTGTGATATGGACTGTGGGCATATTTGAGGCCTAAGGTAGACCATCAATAGGAAATTTAAAAAAGTTATTTATCATCAAATGATAAGTTTTTTTCTTTTTGTCCTCCTATTTCTTCATTTATTTTCTGCACTTTGCCCTTAACCACAAATAATTCAACTCCCCTAGTCCTGAATTCCATTGAGTTCACCATCAAAAATTAATCATGACTACTCAATCAGAGCCTTTTAACCATATTGTGTCAGCTGAGTCATTCCAAAATAAAGCAAACAAAGTTCAAAGTTCTAGAATGAGGAGATCCATTGGGTAGGAGGTACATGGGACAGCCATTCTAAAAGATTCAGAAAAGAGTTGACTTACAAAATCAATGGTTAAGTTATGGCAAAGGGTAATATCTAGGGGAATAAAGATCAAACAAAACAAACAGAAACCCCAAGCACATTCTTTTCTTGCTAATTATATATTCTCAGAATGCTTACAGGTATCCTAAAGAAAAAAAAATTGGGTCAATCAATGCAGAATTAATGATAAATAGAGGACAACTGAATGTGTGTTCAAAGAAGAAAATTGACAAGATACTTTTGGCATTACCAACACAAGCCTTCCATTCTGGACCTCCAGCATCATCCTCAAACTGGGCTATTCCCCTTTTACTTTTCAATTCTGAAATGAAAGATAATTATAGAAACAATGTACAGGCACCCAGGAACTCAACGTGATCAATGCTAACACTTGATCACATTTGGTGTAGAATAATTCTGTAACGAACATTACAGACATTTTAAATTCTCTTTGTTCCTCTTACTCAGATTTCCTACCTCTTTCCCCCAAAGCAAACACTATTTTAAATTTTGTGTCCATCATGATATTCTACCTTCTTATGTTTTACGGAATTTTAAGGTACATATGTAAATAGATAAGATACATATATATATCCATAAATAATAAACATTCCTTTTTAATTCACATATGTTTTCAGACTGAAAGTAGACTTTTTGCTTAATGTCATGACTAAGATAACTATATATGTTGATACGTATAGATTTGTTTTATCCATTTAAATTGTATATTATTTTATCACATAAACATACTACATTTCATTCATCCATTCCTATATTGATAGACATTTTTATTATTTTATCACCATGTTGTGATAAAATTCTTTATGGAAATGTCCTTATGCAGGAGCTTCTGGAAGCGTCTTTAGGTTTTATACCTAGAAGTAAAATAGCTGGATAAGCTAAGTACATTTTCAGGTGTTATAGATGCCAGATTGCTCTAGACAAGGATCATATCTGTATGCCTATCTGTAGTATGTGCATCTTCTCTCAGATTCCACAGTGCCTGATAATATTCCTACATGGGTTTTATTTCAGCTGATCTTTAAAGGATAGAGCTTCAGAAGAATGTGCTGGAAAAGCTGGGTAAGGCGTCCAGTATTTTGGTTTATCAGAATCTGTTCTTGGCGAAGAACTAGTATGAAATTCAGTTTAAGTAAGAGTTAGCTGAGGAGTTGGACTCCCAAAGAGAACTCATAGTATTGAACTGCATTTCAGTTCCTAAGTGGTTACTCAGGAGACAGGGCAAGAGCAGCAAGGAATAGCCAAATAATCTTACTTCCTGCTGGCTAATAGAGAGGAGCACTGTCTGCTTGGCCAACCTGACTCGTTTTGGCTCAGGCTGAGGTTGTTTGTGCCTGAGGTGAGCCAATATTTTTTAAACAATGTCACCCAGAAATACTAGAGCCATACATAAACAAATGGAAGATTTTCCCCCTTAATTATACTTTTGTTCTTTGATTTTTGGGGGATTGTAAAAGTTCATAAGAGACAAGTCAATTATCACTCCAACGCTTTTGCATACTTCATCATTCACCCCAATGAAGAATAAACAGCAACAACACTGAATAAAAATATCCTGCTTATTATTATTTCTAAAACGAATGATATCTCAAGTTCAGTTACTGCAGGGAGTGTTGTGATTTGCAAAATATTCGACACCATCGCAGTTACTCTTCTGTTTGCCTGGGATGACTGTACTTTCCTGACCCACCTGGTGAATGACCATTTCTAGCTTATTCGAGGACTTGCTCAAGCATTACCATCCAAGGGAGTCCTTTATTTGTGCAAGCCCCTTCATGTTCATCTTGTCTGCACCACAGCCCCCAGTTTTCTTTTGCATATTGGTAACACTTATATCACCATATCAGAACTGTGCATTTACACATGTGTCTCAAGACTTAGCAAAGTTGCAAAAGAAGCACCATGGGGGGAGTAGATAAAGTAGACTCCAGATTGGACTGTCTTGGGTTGAAACTGAGGTCAGTCACTTAGTGTCTGTGGGACAGGCCGGGGGATGGACAAAATAGGTGAAGGGGAGTGAGAGATGCAATCTTCTAGGTGTAAGATGAATAAGTCACAAGAATAAAAGGCGCAACATTGGGAATACAGTCAATGATACTGTAATACATTTGTATGGTGACAAATGGCAGCCACACTTGTGGTGTGCATAGCATAATGTATAGAGAAGTTGAATCACTATGTTGTACACCTAATACTAATGTAACATTGTGTGGGTAACCATACTCAAACAAAAATAAGCTTTCTGTACCTCAGTTTTCCCATCTAGTAAAATGTATAACAGTTCACATGCCGCATAGTGTTGTTGGGAGGATTAATTAATATTAATTCATACATGAAAACATTTGGAAGGGTGCCTGGTCATGGAGAGCATAGAAACATTGGCTGTTGCTATTCTTATGTCCCTGAGGTCAGGGACTATGTCTTCACCTACGGATCCAAAGCACGTTGCAGTACATCTGGCAAATAAATGGTTCCACAGAGATCTGTGTTCAGTTCAGTAAACACGGATGTACTTATTTTGCAAACAAGCATCTGTATGGCATACATTTCATCCTCATTGGCACGTCTTCCATTGTTTTACATGAGTCTTACAGATGCCCGTTGGC
The DNA here is from genome assembly GCF_003009895.1 of Hyaena hyaena. Classification (NCBI taxonomy): domain Eukaryota; kingdom Metazoa; phylum Chordata; class Mammalia; order Carnivora; family Hyaenidae; genus Hyaena; species Hyaena hyaena. Next base: position 185,364 of record NW_024082209.1, on the reverse strand, counting down.
TATTCTTTGTGTTGACAGATTCTTAGCTTCAGTTGTCACCTTCATGCCAAGCCTACCCAATAAGTTACGAAAGGAGGTGGGGAAGCGTCATAACTTTTAACAGCAGGATGTATCTTATTGGCAGGGCATTTGGAGACAAAGACATTTTGAAATGTTACATTATCTCAGTTACAAGCTGAGAAACACATTTATTTATAGATCCCACTAGAAGGTACTGTCCTCCCTCACCATAATAGATGAATGTGTTTGGAGAAGAATGGATTGTTTTAAGAGCCTCACATAAATTGTTACAGACAGTCTGTGAGGTAAAGATTACTTTTTAATGTTCAAAGTGTTTATTTCCAAATCAGATGTTGTCTTGGATGATAAATGGTTTCTCTTAGGATATAATGTTAAATGAAAAAATTGTGTATACGCAAAAAACATTTTACACTGAAAATCTTACCTTTGTTTGTCTCCCAATTAGCAGAGCACAGAAAATGTTGGAACGGTCCACAAATGGAATCGCATGATTTCTTAGAAATGTACGCCCACTTTAAACTTGTAGCTCTTTTCTCAGGCATCTGTTTTCAAATAAGTGGGAATTCATGTGGATATACCTGTGGATATTCATGTGGATAGACCTGTGATGTTTCATCCAGGATATTAGAATCATGGGTCCTGCCCTTTGTGGATATTGTAGCCTGTAATTCACAGACCTTCTTCAAAGGTAGCCTATTATAACTTGGGGTAGATTTTGATGAGCCTAAGAAAGATGATACAGAAATGAAATTTAAAGTTAAATTTACCAGTCGTTTTATACAATGTACCAATACCTGGATCCCTGAACTTAAAGAACACATGTTAATATTGAAAAGAGAAAAAAATGGAGGAATAGCTCATCACAGATGGAGAAAGTGAGGGAAATGCAAATTACATTCACTGAAAACCAGGTGACATACGTCCTTGGAATGGTGGACATGTAGATGTATAGGATTTGCATTCACACAAAGGTCTTGTTCTAAGCTTATTAGAAAGGATCATTTCAATATATGATACATTTATCTATTTTTATAGCTCATGTCTCCTGTCACATAACACAAAATGGAGTCCACATTTTCCATGGGAGATTTAAGAGGATGCCGAGTGTTTGTAAAGTAATTTCTACTGGTTTTATTCATAGGCAACTATCTTCCTTTTCTGATGGGCATCTCTCCGGAGAGATGATTTTAGAATCCCTTTTAAAGAGAGTATTTTAAATTGTTAAATTTAGACACTCTGGTGTCAACTGACTAATATTGTAACATGGCTTTAAAGTGCTGTAATTTCATGGAAGTTTCAGTTCATAGTATAAATTCCTGTTGGCTGGGAAAGCATTTTTAAATTCGGTTTCATTCTTTCTAAAAAATCATTAGCCTCTTAATAATTTGGTAATTATTTAAAAGAGAATATTTTTAAGAGATTCAGAGTTGTCTGTGTAACATGTAGAGCATATTTGAAATATAGATGAAATCTTGTTCTATTGGACCCTATTTTCATTAAAAAGGAATTTATGACAGCATAATTAAAAGATTAGAAATCGGCTTACTGTGTATATAAAAGTGACTTTATTATTTGATCATTTTAATTTTGAATGTAATAAAAGGAAATCAATATTTTTAATAAATTCACTTCCAACTAAGTTAACTAAATGATTGTTCATAATTAGACATACTATGCAAAGAGTTCTATTGTAATTTTATTAAACATACCCTTGAAGATTTATTGCTAAAAACTAAAAGTCAATTTATCAAAGATTTATAATTGTATCAGCATCAGTGCTAACTACTATTGAAATTTTATATTTGTGCTACTTCTCTCCTAGATTCACAGTAAAAGATAATTAGATCAAGTTTGGTATTAAAAAATTCAACTTTCATTGAAATGTTTAAATTATTTTTAAGGATTATGTAGAAAGTTGTGAATATTAGCTATATTAAAAGCAAAACATTGTGGAAAAGGTTAGCTGTAATCTAAGGAGACAGTCACCAATTTGTTAACTTTATTATGAGAATCAGCTTCTCCTAGAAGCCCCTTGAATAAGAATTATCCTTTATTTGCAATATTGAGAAGGATTTGAAAGAAGGATGAATGATTGACAATAAATGTCTCTCCATTGTTAAAATATTTAGATCAAAGCATGAGAATCTTAGTCCATCTTCTAGCAATTTTATCTGTTGTGACAGCTCTGGTACCTCTAGACCTACTCATTGGGAGAAAGCTCCATGCTCTTGATGTACATTAATATAAGCCCCCAAAGAGTGCCAAGAAATGTGTTGTAGTTCTAACAGAGGCCTGGTCAGAAGTTGCAGGACAGTCACTCAAAGCAGTTGGGTGGAACAATGCACCTCCTTTCCCCTCAAACTCACTGGTTATGCAGATAGCACCCCTGGATTTGGGCGTGCCTGGGCTGTGGCATCATCAGACACTGCGCCCTGTGATCTCGCACTTGCTCGGGGTGACTGGACGTGCAATTTGGAAGGAGGAGGACCCAGCATACATTAAGCCAAACTCCAGCCTTGAATCTTGTCTCATGTGCCTCTTGTTTTCACCAATGGCTTCTGGTCATTTGCCCTCAGAAGAAGTTGAAGGTGCTGGGTGGTCTTTTGTGCTCAGCCCCCTGGGAGTTTTTCTTTGCTGGTATGTAGCACGAGGGGCAGACCCAGGTAGAAATGTGGATGGGCGTCCTCATCTTTGTCTCCCCTCCCTGGAAACTGCATGGTCAGGACAAGCTCATTTTTTGACCTCTGTGTGAGAGATAGGAGGGGGATGGCACCCAAGAGCTGCTACAGGAAAAGGCGTCCATGTGGGTCACCTGCACTGTCTAGCAAGACAACAGGCCAAGCTGGCTCACCTGAGTTCCCACCATAAGTGGTCCCTGGCTACCCCTCCTGCTGAGAGCCTCCAAGTTCTGCTGTCCCCTAAAGCTGTTTATGCTCCCCCTCCTAGAACTAACCAGAGCCCCAAGAAATGTGCTGGCCACTCTGTCACTGCCTGAGGAGGGAAGATAGTCCAGTGGTGCTACGCAGCCTGCGCATGTCCAAGAAGTCCTTTTCTGGGGTTCATATACCTCCCTCAGTCTTGCCCATCTGTGGCGGTGATGGTGCAGGCATTTCTGATACCCTCTGTAGCATACCCCAAAGCTTTTCCTTCATGAACTTGGTTTGGAGCAAACATCTCACCAAAATACATTCCTAAGCTGGTGGGTGAGAGGATATGAGACTCACCGTGTCTCAACACTTAATCCTGTTTACTGTATAGATACACTCACTCACATACACCTTGCAACAAAGGTATCCCCTTCCTCCCGTGCATGAGGGCACATACCTCTAAGGCTTTATTTACCGAACTTTCTCACAGTTCCCCTCACTGCTCCAGACCAATGTGTACTGTATACACAAACAAGTCTTGGGTCAAAATCACCATGTGCTCGTGCTCTTTCCTTTGGAAAGAAACTTCTCTCTTCCCCTCTATGCCCCTTATCCTCTCTCACTTTCCCCCTCTCCTTCCCTCTTGTTTTCATTCTTTTTTCCTTTTCTTCCCTTCACTTCTTTCCTCACCTTTCTTTTACAAACTACTTTTTCATCAAGTGTGTCCTGACGTTGATTGGACATGAAGAAAGTTACTTTTAGAGTGATGCTTTTCAGAATACCAGCAAAAATGATATTCACCATTTCTTAATTATGAAGAAATTTCCAGATATTAGTGTTATGCGATACATTTTAGCAGGTACTGTTTTTATGGAAACAGGACTAGGAATATTTCCTTGAAGGAATTCAGGCACTAATACAGATGACATGAGCAAAGCAAGAATCATTAATTACTGGTGGAATAGTTCCTTATTTGATGAGACCGAGTGGATTTTATGTTCCACATTTCCTCTCCAGTCTTCTCTCCAGGGATAGAATTTCAGTGTTCTGAGCAGAGAAGCCAGGTGTGTTATGAGAACATAAAATTTCCTTTTTTAACTCCATGAAATTGATTTAAGAGAACATATTTGCTTTCCCACAATTCAGAGAAATTAAAAATACCAACTCCCCTGGGTAATGTTTTACTTTCTTTCATGGCAGGTCAGTTTCCCCCATGAGCAGTTTCTTATACGGAGAAAGCCTTAAGAAGGTGGTCAATTAACACCCACTTGAAAAAAATCTATACTGGTAAATGGTGTCATAAATAAGCAAAGGCATATACTAATAATGGTTTTTTAAAAAATAGAAATTGAAAGAAAGAAAATAAATTAAATCGATTAACCAAGACTTCCCAAACAAAAATCTAGCATAATTTTTTCAATATTTTATAATGCAATTATTCATGTGTATTCATGAACGTTCTATTAACGCTGCCTATTTACTAGGCTTTTCTGAGGAGAAAAAAAAGAAAATCACTGTGTTAGCCAGATGTAGTATTTTTTTTCAGTTTATTTATTTTTATATTGTATGTCTTGCTAGACTTCATTATCAAAAAATGACATGCCCACTGCTCACAGCAGCTGCAATCCATTAGCCTAATGGATTGGAATTATAGGCTGCCTTAGGAATTGTCTATTGTGTGGCAAAATCAAATGTAAACCCTACTGTGAAAAGCCTTGACACTATTAAATGTGAAAAATACAATGTGCTCAAGAAAATGTTAAGAAAAGAAACGTAGAGTGTTTGACTAACCAACCAGAAAGTAATATGACGTTTATGCTAAAATAGAAGAGACTTGTGTTTTCTTGTTGTTTTAGCAGAGTAACCATGGACTTTCCTTCCCGACCCAGTAGTGCTGGCTGAACAGTGGGTACTAACTGATTAATTACCTCCTTTTCCTACCAACTACTGTCCATAGACTATTTGTACACACATCTATTCTTACTCCAAACTCCATCTTATGAATGCTTTTCACTCATTCAACAAAAACAGTGGAGAGCCGGGTCTGTACACACAGCGTGAAGGTGTGAGGTTTACAGATGTGCCAAAGCTGGCGAATAACACAAGGAAAAGTCTAGCCGCTTGTCACGCTGTCAGCCCTTTCCCCTCGGCTATGTCATAGGGCACCGTTGGTACCTGGGCCACGCAAGTGGTTCTGGGAGTTTTGTGGCTGGGGTCAGATGTGCAAGGGCCAGCCTGGGCTTTGCCATGCTCCGGTTCAGGATCGACTGAGAAAAGGGGAGTGAAGAAAGAAAGGTCCAGCTTTTCTTCTAGAGGCCACCTGATGCTGACAAAGAAAGTGCTGTCTAGTGGTGCCGTGAGCTGCCTGTGAGCTGCCTTAGACAGGCGGAGCAGCAGGGACCCTTGAAGCGTCGCCGTGTGCTGTCTGACCTGGAGAGGAGTGGACCTCGCTGCCGCTGCTTCCCTGGACAGTGTCGAGGCCCGCGACTCACCTCTTGAACCCACAGAGATGATGTAGCCATGAAGGATCATTTGTGACATGTCTTGTCTATCCTTTTTGGTGCCTTTAATTGCTTTGTCTGAGGGTAGCTTCCTCCTACAGAAATGTCTGTTATTCACATAGAAATTTATATATATAATATATATTATACATATAATATATATTATATATATATACACACACACACACACACACGCAATGTTCAGTTGCATAAAAGTTTAATTCTCAGGCCATAAAAGCAAGATCTCAAAACTCTAAATTCATGGGAGATGTTATTCTGAAATGCACATCTTGGAAAGAGACAAGGACATAGGAAATAAATTAGATCTAAAGGCTACCAATGTTCCAAAGTTAAATATAAATCTTAATTTTTGTAAGTAAAATACTTTGCCTTGTATACAAATAACAAATCATTATTTTGTACACATTTGTATTCATCTGAATAGCTTAGAAAAGAAAACAAAAAGTTGAATCGTAATATGCTAACATTTAATCTTCACCCAGGAAAGGGGAACAAGTAACTCTTCCTGTCTTTGTTTTTGTTTTCCTCTCTCTCACATACTATCTTGTGCAAACAGACTCATTCATCACACACAAACAGAATTCATAATATTTATTTAATCCAATGATCTTTAGTAACATTTCTTATGTACTTAGCACTATGTTAGGTGTAGAGAAAAATACAAAGTATATTGTTTCCTGACCTCCAACCTGTCCCATGGAAAATGGGACATTCACACTCGTCCACTCATTCAACAAATGATTATTGGGTGCTTCTTTTGAGGCATTTATGCATGCATGTGTTAGTTAAGTCATGAATAAGTGAAATGCCTAAATATGAGGGGCGGATTCAGAGAATTGGAAGACTAATGACTGGGGGGAAGCTAAGTGAACTTGGTATAGAGACTAGGATTCTAAAGCACTACAAAAATTGCAGAAGATAGATTACAGATATATGTCAGAAGAGCAAAAATGAAGTAAAACCATTTAAATGCAGAGCATCTGAGCCAACCATTTCAAATGCAACCAACCATTTCAAATGCCGAGAGTGGAATGAGGCTGGAGAAAGAGCTGTGTCTACTGGCTTGGTGGGGACTTGGGGTATGTATAATCAAGGGCTGCATGAGAAAGGGGGGGCTTGGAGTGAGTGCTTGGGTAAACGGGTCAGATCTGGACAAGATGAAGGAGAAAGGGAGCAATTTTGCTGGTGAGGTGGGATTACAATTTGTGAACAGCTTTGGGAGTCAGAGTGAGAATTGTAGGTGAAGCAGAGAGGGACAGTAAAAAAAAATAAACTGGAACATTTGAAAGAGAATGTGATTAACAATTAATACGTTGATTAATCGCTACTCCAAAGGAAAGGTTTTAAATGATTGCTTCTGGTTCTGGTTGTTCAACTTTGCCTGCATAATATTGTACCATGCTTCAATTATACATTCTTATACATTGCTTAATTAGTTCTTGATGGTTATTAAAATTTATATCTGAAAGAATCTTTAATATTTTGTTTCCCATATAAGCATTACAGGTAGATAGTTGGAGATTAGAATTTTAATAAGGTAGTCAGAGAAGAGTCTCTACTGAGAAGTGACATTTAAGTAAAAACCTAAGAAAGTGAAAGTTTTCAAACAATAGGAAAAGCGAGTGCAAATGTTAAATCTCCTAGTTATTCCAATATTTGCTTCTGTCTCCAGGTTTGTTCCATTGCTCCAGTGTAAAAAAAAAAAAAAAAAAACACCAGTACTAAAATGATCCTGCCTTAAGTATTATAGACTTATAATAGAACGAATAAAATTAGGGTGAATACCTTATATAGTTTCTATACAGAGATACCCTGATTATTCTTGAGATTTTCTCTGCCATATCAGTTTTGATATTCAGCATGCTGATTTTCTTGGGGAAAAAAAATCCCATTTGGAATTTTATTGGAGTTGCATTAAATCAGCAGAAACATAAAATTCTGCACCCATTTCTAATGCAGGAGGGGCTTCCCCACACATCCAAGGAGTTCTCTGCAACACCAGCTGGTGTCTTACAATTGAACTCAATTCTGACACAATGTACCTGGAGGTGGTGTCATATTTCACAGGTTAAAGGCTTAGTCCTACAAGACTGTCACCTTCTTCATCTCCAACTTCAGATACTACTTACAAGCCCACCTGTGCTCCTGACCTACTGGCTATAGATCAGAGGTTCCAACAGTCTTCACCTTGAGTTTGGTTAATTTGCTAGAATGGCTCACCGAACTCAGAGAAACATTTTACTTATGGAATCATTGGTTTATTATAAAAGGGTATAACTCAGGAACAGCCTGTTGGAAGAGATACATAGGCAAGGCATGTGAGAAGGAGCTCAGAGCTTCCATGCTGTTCCAGGGTCACCACTCTCTCCAAATCTGCACATGTTCCCCAACTCAGAAGCTCTCCCAACACTGTCCTTTGGGTTTTTACTGAGGTTTCAAAACCATATGAGGTTTCATATTTGATTAAATCATTGGCCGTTGATAATTATTTCAATCTCTAGACCCTCTTCTTTCCCTGAATGTTGGGGGCGGCAGATGAAACTAAAAGTTCTAACACTGTAATCTCTTGGTTGATGTCCCTAGCAACGAGCCCTCATCTTTAGGTGACCTAATGGTTTTCAAAAAGTCAACCTAATTGACCATATAATTATGTATCTATTTCTGAGTTTTCTTTTCTGTTCAGTGATCTATGTGCATTTTTTTGTGCCAGTACCATACTGTCTTGATGACCACAGCTTTGCAGTATAGATTGAAGTCCATAATCATGATGCCTATAGCTTCGTTTTTATTTTTCAAGATTGCTTTGGATATTTGGGTCTCTTGTGATTCTGTAAAAATTCTAAAACTCTTTGTTCTAGTTCTGTGAAAAATACTCATGGAATTTTGATAGGGATTTCGTTAAATGTGTACATTGCTTTGGGTAGTATAGACATTTTAACAATATTAGTTCTTCCAATCCATAAGCATGGAATGTTTTCCATTTCTTTGTGTCATCTTCAGTTTCTTTCATAAGGGTTCTTTAGTTTTCAGGGTACATATCTTATACAAGTTTGGCTAAGTTTATTCCTTGACAAAGCAGGAAAGAATATCCAGTGGAAAAAAGGCAGTCTCTTTGACAAATGATGTTGGGAAAACTGGACAGCATCATGCAGAAAAGTGAAACTGGACCACTTTCTTACACCATGCACAAAAATAAATTCAAAATGGATGCAAGACCTAAATGTGAGATAGGAAACCATCAAAATTCTGGGGAAAAATGCAGGCAACAACCTCTTTGACATTGGTCATAGCAACTTCTTCCTAGACATGTCTCCAGAGGCAAGAAAAACAAAAGCAATAATGAACTTTTGGGACTTCGCCAAGATAAAAATCTGCATAGTGAAGGAAACAATCAAGTAAAAGGCAACCTTCAGAATGAGAGAAAATATTTGCAAATGACATATCTAATAAAAGGTTAGTATCAGATGGCTCAGTTGGTTAAGCACCCAACTCTTGATTTCACCTTAGGTCATAATCTCATGGTTTATCGGATTGAGCCCTGCATCTGGCTCCATGCTAACAGTGTGGGGCCTGCTTGGGATTCTTTCTCTCCCTCCCTTTCTGCCTCTCCCCTGGTCATGCTCTCTCTCTCTCAAAATAAATGAATAAACTTTAAAGAGCTCATCAAACTCAACACCCAAATTACAAGTAATCCAGTTAAGAAATGTGCAGGAGACATTAATAGATACTTTTCTAAAGAAGACATACGGATGACTAACAGACACATGAAAAAAAATGCTTAACATCATTCATCATCAGGGAAATAGAAATCAAAACCACAATGAGATGTCACCTGACACCTGTCAGAATGGCTAAAATAAACAACTCAGGAAAGAGCAGATGTTGGGGAGGATGTGGAGAAAGAGAACTGCTGTTGGGACCGCAAAGTGGTGCAGCCACTCTGGAAAACAGTATGAAGTTTCCTCAAAAAGTTACAGTTAAAACTACCCTAAGATTCACTGCATTACTAGGTATTTACCCAAAGGATACAAAAATACTGATTCAGGGACATAAATGTACCCCGATGTTTGTAGCCACATTATCAACAATAGCCAAACTATGGAAAGAGCTCAAATGTCCATCAATTGATTAATGGGTAAAGAAGAGGTATGTATATACACGTATATACATATATACACATACGTAATAGAACATTACTCAGCCATCATAAAGAATGAAATCATTTGCAATGATGTACATGGAGCTAGAGTGTGTTATGCTAAGTGAAATAAGTCAGTCAGAGAAAGACAAATACCATATGATTTTATGTGTATGTGGAATTTAAGAAACAAAACAGATGAATGTAGGAGAAAAAATTTAAAAAGAGAGGCAAACCATAAGAGACTATTAACTATAGAGAACAAATTGAGGGTTGCTGAAGGGGAAGTGGGTGGGAGATGGGTTAAATGGGTGATGGGCATTAAGGAGGGCACTTGTGATGAGCACTGGGTGTTATATGTAAGTGATGAATCACTAAATTCTATTCCTGAAACGATTACACTATACGTCAACTAACTCGAATTAAAATAAAAATTTGAAATAAAATAAAAACAAAAGTCACAACATTTGAAATTTCATATTTCATAAATAAAAATAAAAGAGATGGTTTCAGGCATCTATTGGGAGTCTTAATGAAACACACCTTAATAGCTTTCATCACTTGGGAATTCCATTGATTTTAGGAGCTACATGCCAGAAACAGGAAAGATGAAATATGTATTTCTTATGAGGCATAATCACAATTATTCACATTTTTATCAAATGAGTTTTTGTTTTCAATGAACATTGTACTTCTCTATGTATTTCCTTTTTCTGCAACATCCATCACATATCTTTCATCATTAAAGAATGCATTCTGTTATTTCCATACTATTAAAAATTACATAATTTTGAATGCTATTTTATTTATTTGTTTACTTATTTAATGTTTATTTATTTTTGAGAGAGAGAGAGAACAAGAACAAGTGGGGGAGAAGCAGAGGGGAAGAGGAAGACACAGAATCCGAAGCAGGCTCCAGACTCTGAGCTGTCAGCACAGAGCCCGAGGCAGGGCTTGAACCCATGAACTGTGATATTGTGACTGGAGCCGAAGTCGAATCCTTAACCAACTGAGCCGCCCTGGCGCCCCTTGAAAGCTATTTTATAAATATTTATTTCTTGGGTTTTTTAAATGTTTTTATTTATTTTTGAGAGATAGAGAGAGAGACAGCATGATCAGGGGAGGGTCAGAGAGAGAGGGAGACACAGAATCTGAAGACAGGTTCCAAGCTCTGAGCTGTCAGCACAGAGCCCAACTCCAGGCTCGAACCCATGAACTGTGAGATCATGATCTGGGCCGAAGTCTGACACTTAACTGACTGAGCCACCCAGGTGCCCCTATAAATATTTATTTCTGATATATCAAAATAAAATTATTTGACTTCATATATTTATTTCTAAAGAATTTTTAATGTTTTTTATTTATTTCTGAGAGAGAGAGACAGCGTGAGCACGGGAGGGTTATAGAGAGAGGGAGATACAGACTCTGAAATAGACTCCAGGCTCTGAGCTCCTGTCAGCACAAGGCCTTACGCAGGGCTGGAACCCACGAACCATGAGATCATGACCCTGAGCCTGACGCTCAACCGACTGAGCCACCCAGGCACCCTGATGTTTTGGAATTTTTTGTAGTCAGTTATCTGCAATGATTTCGTTTCAATTCCACACACTTTTTTTTTATATTCTCCACACTGGAGAATCTCCTATTCAGTGTTGAATGAATCATGCTCTCAATCTTAGAAAGGATGCTTCTAACCTTTCACTGTTCATCATGATTTCTGCAGGATTTTGGTAGATTATTTAAATTATGTTAAAGACCTTTTACTGTTCTCTTTGTGAATTTTGTCTGACTTTTTCAAATCCATTCCCAGTCACCATTTTGATCTTTAGGTGTGTCTGCTGCTTAGCCCACTCACTGGGTTTTACATTTCAATAACTATTATTTATGGTTCTAAAACTTGTGTTTATCATCATGATATCGTTAGTTTTAACCTTCCTGGCCAATACTGGCAATCCCTTCTTACTTGGTTATTTTTTAAACCCATCTTTTACCTTATTGAATATTTTATATATAGTTATTTTATAGTCTGTTACTGTTCATATTCTGTTGCTGATGTGTCCAACAGCTAATGCCTGGGAGTACAAGGTTTTTGGTTTTTTTCCTTCTGAGTCTCACTTATTTCTCTGTATATACACATTTCCCCCCTCTTAAATGTGGTTTTATTTTCTGCAGTTTCAGTTACCAGTGGCCAATTTCAGTCCAGTATCAGATGATCCTTCTGATGCATCGTCAGAAGGTCAATAGCAGTCTCACATTACACGTCACAGTGCCTATGTCATTCCCGTCACTTCATCTCATCACGGAGGCATTTTATCATCTCCCATCATCACAAGAAGGATGAGTACAGTGCAATAAGATATTTTGAGAGAGAGAGAGAGAGAGACCACATTCATATAAGTTTTATTGTAGATTATTGTCATAATTATTCTACTTTATTGTTAGTCATTGTTGTTAATCTCTTACTGTGTCTAATTTATATTAAACTATCATAGATAAGTATGTATAGGAAAAAAACATAATATATATAGGGTTCAGCATGATCTATGGTTTCAGGCATCTATTGGGGATCTTAAACTGTATCTCTTATGATAAGTATCTATTATGATATATATACATACATATATGTCTTCAAATATATATCACAATATGTAAATAACGCATCATACATATATAAAAGCATCATATATATAACATATATAAAATGTGTATTTTTCAATTTAATTTAATCTTGTGCAATTTTGAAAGCTGAAGTCACAGCTTTTTCTTCCAAGGGTCACTGGCATTTTGTGTATGCCAAAGCTGGAGTCCCTTACCCTCCTGTGACCTGTTTCATAACTTTCAGTAGTCTGGATGTAATGCAAATATCTCAGGTTTGGCCTCCAAACAATTATTGGGTCCATAGTTTAGTCCCTCAGACTTACCTGCTTACCTCCTCTGGTCCTTACTCTTGTGCTTTTCCTTCTTCTCCAAGCTTCCTGTTGTGTTTTCAGCTTGGTTGTTGGTTGTTGTACCCCTTTGAAGTGTTCTGTTTTCTTTTTGTTCATTAAGGCTGGAAATGTGTTAAAAGCTCTATTTGTTGTAATTATTTCAGGAGTATCCAGCTGCATTTAACTGGTACCAAATGGCAAATTAGATCAATCATGTGAATGTTTCATAGAACAGTTAACATTTGTTACATTTTATAATGTATGTTCAGTGCATGAATTAGAAAATGCAATGGCAATTGCCACCTTCCCAAAGGTGGCAAAAAATATCTTTACTATAGGTGGTACTGTTAATTATTTTTCTACATTATAACTTATATAGAAAACAATTTACTTTTAGAAAGAATATGGCTCACTACTCTATTGCTCTTAATAATTTCATGTTCATTTTTGTGCAACAAACTCACCCAGTGACTTTTAGCTGAAAAATTCCTAACCTGTGAACTATTATTTATTCTGAGCTTTATATCACAAGAAAAAACTTTTAAATGGATCATGAATCAAATAAACCTAATTGATTAAATATTCACTCATATTTATGAGTCTGATTATGCAACAAGCATTCTATATACAAACCATTTTGTGCTGCTTGGGTTCATTGAAGCATCTCAGTGATATTCATAAGTGAATATTGATATTTCATTATTGTAGCATTTTGCTAACGGATTACCTGATAAGCTAAAAAAAAAAAAAAAAAAGAAAGCAAAAAAGCATAAACAGAGAAGGCAATTTAATTTCACAAAGAAAGCCTTACAGTCTGGGTGGTTTTTGAAGCAGCTAATCTTGGGGCAGTACCTCATGGTGAGAATTGTCAAGAAAACTGGGACAAGCATGTGCTGAGACAGCAGAGATGTCTATAGCCATGTTGCCTGGTTCCTCTCTACTTGAAAGTTTCCAAGGTGGATAGATCCAGGAACCAGACTGCATGTAAGGACATGATAAAACAGAGTGATATCAGCACCAAAGATGTAACGAAAGAGCAAGAATAGGATCGGACAGCTGCCAGAGCAAACTTACCCGCTTTCTCCTCTGGGCACTGTAATATGAAGATATCCAATAAAGGTACCGCTTTACCTTCCTGACAGGTAGCTGTCCATCCTTGTACAAGCCTGCAAGGCCTCATCCCATGAGGCTGTCTCAAGCACAATCCTAGGATGTCTCCTTACTGCTGTCAGCTCTACCTGCAGCTCGCTGTCTTTTAGATGATGACTGCCCATAGCTCGGAGACTGTGTTCATTTGACAAGTTGTTGCTACCTGGACACTGGCTTCAAAACTCCCTTTCACATCCTTATCACTTTATTGTCCAGAATTCCATGAACATAGGATAATGATTGTGTGGTACTGACTGAAGACTTAAGGATTACAGAGGGAATTTCAATATGGGAAGATAAAACTTGAAACTGGATGAGAAACATGAAAACATGACTGTTTTGGTAGTCCAAGGAGAAAAGGAACATGTGGGTGCATGCATGCAGGCACACACACATACAGCTGTGTGCACACACAGACACACACACACCAAACCAGATCTTGTTTTCTTGCTTCAGCATGAATCCTTCCTCTCTGAGAGGCTCATTCTCCATTCCTTCCAAGACAAATCTTCACACTCCCTTTGAGAAATCCTGTCTGTTACCAGAAGGAAGTGATTTCAACTTGTGAGTGATTGCTTCTAGACATCATGGAAATTCCAAAACAAAATAGTTCACAACAGTGACATCTCAGGGAGGAAAACTACGCAGTTGACAATAGAATCATGGGCTATTCTACATTCAGCCCATTTAAACTGAAGTTTAATCAGATTTGGGTTACTTTGCCAGGGCAGATATGCCTTATTTTTTGCTGGAAATTTTCTAGTAAGTAAATCTTAGAATCCTCCTCGCCCCCCCCCCTTTTTAATGAATAGGAACATTAATATGAGACAGCATGATTTAACTGCAGACTAGGGAAGATAATTAATTTTTTGTTAACCCTAACTTCACATTCCAATCTATTTCTAGTCTGAAGGTAATAGCATGTTCTCCTCTCCCTTTCTCCCTTGGTCTCAGAGAAACTCTAAAGGCAGTCGGTTCTTAAAAATTGATGACTAGTTATAATGTTGCACCAAACTACAGAAGTGTCTTTTTACAAAAAGGTTTATTTATTTTGAGAGAGAGAGAGAGAGTGCATGTGCACACGAAGTAGGGGCCGAGAGAGAAGGGAAGAGAGAATCCCAATCAGCTCCACACTCAGCACTCGACATGGAGCCCAATGCAGGGCTCGATAACCACAACCATGAGGTCATGACCTGAGCTGAAATCAAGAATCAGACGCTAACCAACTGAGCCACCCAGGCACCCCACCAATGAAGTGTCTTTTATTGAGAGTTATCTTCAGTTATACAAGACTAAGTTTCATCTTCACTTCCCTTAGCAATCTCTAGAAGTATAAAAGAGACATAGTAGAGAATATTTAACCTCTTTCTTTCAGAACTAATCCTCTGGATGGGGAAATTGTGATTCCAGTTATATGTGGTTTACAGAGAATACTTTGAAGGATTTATAATCTCATGGGATTGGAACAATTAGAAGTACTCGCTTCCAGGGGTGCGTGGGTGGCTCAGTTGATTCAGCTTCCACTCTTGACTTCAGCTCAGGTCATGATCTCATGATTCATGGGTTCAAGCCCCACCTCAGGCTCTGCACTGACAACAGAGCCTGCTTGAGATTCTCTTTCTCTCTGTCCCTTCCCTGATCGCACTCTCTCTTTCTCGCAAAATAAAAATCTAAAAAAAAAAAAAAAAGAATTACTCACTTCCAGTGAAAGTACTGGTGAGTTAGTAAAATGACCCAGGAGGTAGTGATGTGTTCGGGGATTGTGCTTCTCACCTTCTCACATTTTCACCAAGGTAGTTTGGGTGGTTAGTACAAAAGATGCTTGCTGTAAGTACTTGGGTTTCATTAACTCCAGCGAGTAATTGCAATTCTGTACCTTGTTTGATAGTGGGGTATTGGCTGAGCATTAATATAAACCTATTGTTCCTGAAGCAAAAGTAAATTGAGATGCACGTTCAGTGGCTGAGGTAGGTAAAGTGTATCTGCTTGGGTACAAAAACTACACTTTCAAAAGTTGTGGACAACTAGTGCCCGATTTTAAAGAAAATTTAGCTCATGCTCTTTAAATTCATATCCTTTCCCAGTGGCTCTGTTAATCAAATTATGTCAGTCATCAAAAGATGAGTTAAATGTTTACATGATATAATCACATATTGCTGGACTCAACAGATTTTTTGGTTTTTACAAAAAAGTGGTCTGAAACATGCTGAATGGCATTTGGAGCCCTGGAATGGCTATGGCCACTGCTTTTTAATTAATTTT
The DNA here is from genome assembly GCF_003009895.1 of Hyaena hyaena. NCBI lineage: Eukaryota > Metazoa > Chordata > Mammalia > Carnivora > Hyaenidae > Hyaena > Hyaena hyaena. The sequence continues at coordinate 169,478 of NW_024082209.1, read as the reverse complement.
CCTGCCCACCAAAATGTAAAGCAACTGAGAGTAATTTAAACTTGGTCAACACAAATCAAAGAGAGCAAGAAGATTGGAAATTATCCAAATTATATGAATTAATTTGCTAACTAGAAAATTTAACTTCCAAACAGCTCTCCATTGTTTTGTCTACAAAAACAATAAACTTGATGATTCAACAGTAAAGATTGAATTTGCCAGTGATTAACAAACAATTGACAAACTTCAGCTTCCCTGGTCAAGTTAATCAGTTCCTTAAGCTAAACCAAATCTTCAAGGTCAAAATTAGAGGGTTTTTTTTTTCATCTTGAGTTACCTAATTTTTCTATCCACAGATTTCCACAATCATAGTTATTCTTCTTAGCATTATTCTCCTTATGGGACAACTATTGATGGACCCAGGGTAGATTTCTTGATCAAAGATTAGAAAGTTTCATTTCATGAAGGCTTGCCAGACTGTTGGATTTATCTTCCCCATGAAGCAAATTGACCCCGTGAGCACTTTGATTGAAGCCTGTTCTGTAATCTATCACCTGCACGTTGGGCTCACTACATCTGTCACATATTTTTTTATTAAAGGAAAGCAAATGTATTGAAATTGGTATAATGCTTTAAAAAATATATCCATTCCATATTATAAATGTATTCTCAGGCCAGCAATAGAGATTGATTTAACAGAAAAATTTTATGGCCCATTCTGGTGTTTAGTTTATAGTCTCCGCATCTTGTTTGCCAAAACAATAAAAAGTCTACTTTATGTAATCAGCAAGAATAACAAGCATTTACATGGTTGAGCAAACAGGGAGATGGTTAATTGTAATCTGCTTTATAGTTATAACTGAGATATTATGAAAGACTGCTTGGATCATGAAACTTGTAAATGTGTATGGTCTTCCTTTAAAAAATGAGAAGTTTATCACATGGAGAAAAGACATAGCTGACCCTCAGAGTGAATAACAGTGAAAGCAAAAGTTGATAATAAAACCAAAGTATATTTTGTAATTTAAACATTGAAGATTAGGTTTGCTTCCATTAGGAAGCAAGTTATATATGTTTGACAGAAAGGTCAAACTAAACATCACAAGTTAATAATTAAAGTTTAATTTTTAGAGTACAAAAAATTGTGTAAAAACTTTATGAATCACCATTCTTGGCATTATAATGAAGCCATGGCCAGAATATTTAGAGCTTCTTAAAGGCTTATAGAAAAAGTGAATCATAAAAAATAAAGTTTAAAACATGCCAAGGAGCTCAATTTTACCAATGATTATTTATTTCCTATTGCCATTCTGCAGGTCAACACTGTGGCTTCCCCTTGCCTCCTGTGTTCTTTTGACACACCTCCATTATTGTGTGTGTGCGTATTTGTTTATCTTGTTTGTTTTGAGTATAGGTTTTTAAAACTTAACGTATTTACAATTAAAAAATCATTTCTGTAGCTTCATTTGCCACGTTTTAGATGCTCAGTTGGTTGCTATATGTGGCTAATGGGTACTTGTGGACAAAATGCTATGTTAGACAATAGACTCTGGGATGAACCTGTGTGGGTTTAGCTCCTGGTTACCTCACTTTCTAGCAGAGTAACAGCATCCAACTATTTAACCTTCCTGTCATTCAGTTTCCATGTATATAAAACCAGAATCATAGCACCTGTTAGTTACTTCATGGGGTTGTTGTGAAAACTGAATGACCAAAATACAGGAAAGGTGCCTACAATGGAGTCTGACACTTACCTGTAAGTCTCAATATACACCAATTATCCTTATTTTTTGGCAAAATATTGTCTAAATAGTGTCTAATTTTACTGTACAGATATCCCAGACAACTGCCAGAAGTGTATTGCTTCATGTCAGATTTATAGACAAAATTCTCTCACTTGACTGCTGTTGGGCCAACATTTTTCACTTCCTTTTTGATCAGTGTTTGGCAAGATTGTGCAGTAGGTGAAGTTTGAAGGTAACTCCTTATCCCTTCAATTTTTGGAACAGGTTGTTGAGGTATAATTGATACACTGTATGACACACACACAAATGATATGATTTGATTAGTCGGACTTCTGTATACATTTATGAAATTACCACCACAATCAGGATAATGAACATATCCATCACACCCCTAAGTTTTCTTGTGCTCCCTTATAATCCTTTCTTTTGGTGCCTCTCTGCTTCCAGAGCAAGGGATGATTTGCTTCCTGTCACAGTAAATTACTTTGCATTTGCTATGTTACACGAATCGACTCATAGACTAGGTGCTTTATTTTTAAACATCTGTTTCTTTTTTTAAACAAAATTATATTGTGATCCATCTGTGTTATAACACATGTGAATAATTTACTTCCTTTTTTTTCTGAGAGACAGAGTAAGGGGAGGGTTAAAGGGAGAGAGAGACAGAGAGAAAGAGAGCCTTAAGCAGGCTCCATGGTCAGTGCAGAGCCAGAGCCCGACACAGAGCTCGATTCCATGACTCTGTGATCATGGCCTAAGCTGAAATCAGGAGTCCCCCACTCAAGTGACTGAGCCACAGGCACCCCTCCTTATTTTTTAATAATGATTTTATTGAGATAATTCACAAACCATAAAACCTACTCTTTTAAAGAGTGTAATTCAGTCTTTCATAGTAAATTCAAAGAATTGTGAAACCATGCCCGCTGTCTACTTTTAGAACATTTTGCCACCCCCAATGTAAGTCTTCTACCTATTAATAGGCATTTCCCATTCCCCCCTCCCTCCAGACCCTGAGACATAATAATCTACTTTTCATCTCTATGAATTTGTGTATTTGGGATATGTGATAGGGATGGAATCCTACATTATGTGGCCTTTCATGAGGTCATTACTTTTTATTGCTGCGTAATATATCATTGTATGGATAAACCACAATTTGTTTAACCACTCATCTGTTGATACATATTTAGATTGCTTCTAGTTGTTGGTTACAACAAATAAAGTTGCTGTGAACATATATTTTCCTTTATCATGGGCAAATACCTTGCATTCTAATGGCTATATCATATTTTAAGTATATGTCTAACATTTTGAGAAAATTCCAAATTGCTTTCTCAATTAGTTGTGATTTTACAGTCTTGTCAACATTGCAGAGCCAGCAGGGAGAGTGTGAAGGACAGCTAGGGAGGTAAAAGAAAAACTTGGATTGAATAGTGTTACTAAAGCTCAAAAAGAAGTATTTTTCTTTAAAATTTTTTTTAATGTTTTATTTATTTTTGAAAGACAGAGAGAGAGACAGCGTGAGCAGGGGAGGATCAGAGAGAGAAGGAGATACAGAATCCGAAGCAAGCTCCAGGCTCTGAGCTAGCTGTCAGCAGAGAGCCTGATATGGGGCTTGAACCCATGAACTGTGAGATCATGACCTGAGCCAAAGTCAGACGCTTAACCTACTGAGCCACCCAGGCACCCCCCAAAAAGAAGCATTTTTCAAGAAAAAGACAATACCAATGTACTAAATGAGAAGACAAGCAAGGTGAGTGTAGAAGTGCTTATAATAGATTTAGCAGCATGACATTTGTTGGTGACCTTGACAGGAAAAGATTCAGTGGAACAAGAGGAAGAATAAATTAGGTGAGAGAGTGGGTGAGGTGAGTCAAACTTCACAGTTAAATAGATGCCTTTTGTCTGTTTCCTTTGCAGTCCTTATTAAAATGAGAGTAGAGGAATTTTTTAAAGGCACAAGCCTACAAGAACAAAGAGGATGAAAGAACAGTCAACAGATTTTTGAAGACAGATGTTGGCTGAAAGAATGGTGAGCCCAGACATGGCAGAGCAGAAGAAATGAAACCCTAAGGTCCTTTAGAGAGGGTGATAAGAAGAGCCGTCAGTATTTACTGGAAAGAACTGGCAAAGCCCAGAAATAGGGTCCATAATAGACCTCAAAAAGAGAAGATGAAAGGGAAGACAGAAAAAAGATGAATTAGTTAAAAATCGGAATACAAGGTAGCTAGGTTCCAATACCCACTTCTCCAAAGCAAGATCCATTCTTGAGTCTTTAGGTTTGTTCTAAATGATTGCACATAGACAAAGATTTGGATCCGAGTCTAGAAATGAGAAGTGCTGTCTTGTTCAATATCATTAGTTTGCTTCAGTCAAGGTCCCAAAATGCTAAATCACAACAACCATAACAAAACCTTTTGCCATACATTTCCCAGCAGCCTAAGGTCTGGGGAGTGTGTGTGTGTGTGTGTGTGTGTGTGTGTGTGTGTGTGTACCTTTCTAGGTAAAAATAGCAAAACTAACAGGGGCACCCTTGGTGGCTCAGTCAATTAAACGTCTGACTCTTGACTTTGGCTCAGGTCACGATTTCACAGTTCATGAGTTTCAGCCCTGCATCGGGCTCTGTGTTGACAGTATAGATTCCATCTTGGGATTCTGTCTCTTCTCTCTGTTCTTACCCTCCCTATTTCTGTCTCAAAATAAATAAAAATAAACTTAAAAAATATCAAAGCTATAGTTTTGAAATTATGATCATTTGATTATATGATTTTAGGAACATGAAGGGCTAACAGAATCATACACTAAAATGGAAAGAATGTAGTGCTTTAGATTCAAGCAGACCTGGGATCAAATCCTGTGGTACTAAATCTCTTTGGTTCAACTTTCTTCATCTGTAAGAGAAGCATAGAAACATCCAACATGTGGAGATATTTGATGATGTGATGATGTACCATATTATAAGTGTCTGCTGTATATTTGACACTAAAAGAATATTAGCCTCCTCTATATTCTTTGATCTTACTGAGGTATCTACCTACCAAGAAGTGGGTCTATGAGAAAATTATACCAAGTGGCATTTGGTGAATTAAAAGTGAAAATTTTGTCAAAGTGATCAAAGGGTACAAACTTCTAGTTATAAATAAATCTTGGGGATATAATATGCAACATGGTGACTATAGTTAACAGTACTGTGTTGCATATTTGCAAGTTGCTAGGAGAGTACATCTAAAAAGTTTTTATCACAGGAAGAAAAATTGTAAGTATATGTGCCGATAGGTGTTAACTAAACTTGTTGTAGCAATTTCAAAATATATGCATATATCAAATTGTTATGCTGCACACCTAAAACTAATATAATGTTGTATGTCAGTTAAAATCAAAATGAAAATCTGGGACAGTTATAATTTCAATTCTCAAATTTTGATATAAGTAACCAATTGATTTCACTTTTTACAAAATAGACACTGTAATTATAAATAAAAACCAAGATTTTATGATGTTTTCTTAACTTTTTATTCATGGATGTGCTAAGCTATGCAAATAGTAAGATAAATATACCAGCTTACATGTGCAGAAGTTAAATACTTTTATAAAATAGATTTTAAAACCCCTGTAAAATAAAGCCATGGTAAAACCTTATAGCAATCTTTAAATAGTTTCTGAAAGAAATTCTACACATCTTGTTTATTCTCTGCTGTTGTGGTTTTTTCTTCAAAAAAATGAAATCCCCTTAGAGATGTTAAGGTCTGTCGTCTACTGCTATAAGAACACTGTAGTAAGTATTTACATTGCCAACAGATATTTTTTAAAAAGCAAACTGTAATTTTTTGGTCCATTTGTATTGATTTTTTTTCCCCAGAAAAGAACACATATACTTTTCTCTACTACATCTAATGAATTGGGCAATAGTGGTTGTGATCTGACATCAGTGATGGTGTAATGGATACTATATCTGGCTCTTGTCATGATTACAGTTCAGGGTGATGGTGTTTGCACACCCTATGAATGATCTTTCTCTGCAACCAAATGCGTGTCTTAATTCTGAATATAGACCTTAGGCAATTATTAATCTTCAGTGGTAGAAAAGCCCAAGCCCAATCTTTCTGTGTTACCTCATTATTCCTGTTCATAAATGAAAATTTAATTTCTTTTACAGTGCTTAGTGCAGTCAACTGTTATATTATTAATTATAGAACGGCTGCTAATGTCTAGGGATGATATTTTAATAAGGTTTAATCTCTTTTCCATATTCTAGTGTCTTTCATAATTATGTCTACATTTCTTCTCCTTGCTTTTATTTTATTTGCATACAAACTCTGCAGCGCAAACTGTAATTCTGACCTGGCTGGTATTCTGAGTCAGCCTTATCACTCATAATCCAGGCTCTGGGAATTTGTTTAGAAAAAAAAGGGGTGGCAAGAAAGGCAACTTTATTTCAAATGCCAACCACAATGTTGAGCCAGAGCTCAGTCTGGTTTTAACATCAAGTATCCCTTCACAATTGCTGAAGAAGCATTTATACATTTGGCAATCATTCTCGAAAGTTCTTCAGCTGGAAATTGCTTTGTGTATCACAAGAAGCTTATTTTGTGTTTTTAGTTATGCTTTAAGGCAGTAAGGAATTATCTCTAGAAAGGAGGTAAAAAGCTTACGATCATGTATATAATGGCACAGAGAAGGTGAAAGTTGAGCTATTTCATTCCTACACATTTGATAGTTTGTTTCTATCTAAGGGGGTGATAATTAACATTATGCAGCTGTGATATTTTCCTTGATTAAGTATAGACGCTGAGATCTGAGTTGTTCTGGTTAGTATTGTTTCCTCTTTATGTTCCAGAATGCATAGCATTTAGTTCTTTTATACTACTCCCATTGTGATCTCCCCATTTTTTTCCTCTCTTTTGTTCTTGGAACATTCTAAATTCACTTTGGTATGATGTATTTATGTCATTGCTGTATTTATCTGATCAACTCTTGAGAGGGAAACTTAGTGATACTCTAAGTTCCAGTGTGTTGGAGGATCAGCTCTATTAGGAGATTTTTATTTGTCTCATGGTATATGATATTGATAAGGAGTCACAATAGGAAGAAAGAATCTATAGGTCTATAGGTCAATTTTGGAAGCGAGAATGAAAGTGGAAAAGGGATCTAGTCTGATTGTTCCACTAATATTCACTGAGAATCCCATGTGTTTTGGTTGCTGATCAGGTAACCAGATGTATAGTTAAGTGGAAAAAGCTAAAAAAATAATAAACCCTCTCAAAATTTTTTGCAGTGTGTTAAGTATGTTGAGAGAAGAATGGGGCATGTAGACCTATGAAGGACTGTTCTCGTCTTGAGGGGTGAAGGAAATTAGGTAAGAATGTGTGAGACTGAAAATTAGGAGAGAAAGGGATAAAAATTTGGGGATCACCAAAATCGAAAGACTAGAGGAAGAGAATAAAAACTATTAAGAGAGATAGGAAGTATACAGGAGAATGTGGAATTCAAGAACCAAGGACAAAGAAAGTTACAGAAGGAGGTAATAATCAATAACACAACCTGCTAGAGGAAGGGCAAGTTCTGCAAGGATGTATTTCCTATGGATTGGCAACTGCTAGAGCTGTGTTTAGCCAACTTGTTCTGTAAGGTACCACACAGTAGATATTTTAGGCTTTGAAGATTGTATGGTCTCTGCTGAGACAATTCAACTCTGTCATTAAGGCATGAACAGTCCTAGAGTATACACAGATGACTGAGTGTGGCTGTGCTCCAAGAAAACTTTTTTTTTTTTTTTTTTTTTTTTTTGCAATACAAGTGGCTTGACTTTGGGATGGGGACCAGAGTTGCCAATTACATGGGAAAATTGAGGCAAGAGAACTTAAATTACACATACTTTTAGGCTCATGCTCTCTTTACTATGGCATGTTGTCTATAAAGTAGTAATGCTGCAAAAGTCAAATTTATAACTTTGGTCCAATTGATTTGGGTTCAATCCTCTCACTGAGTAATGTAGCCCACATGCATTCAATCGTCTCCTTGTTGTGATCATTTGCTCTTTGTAGTGCCTTGTTTACTTTCATTTCATATTTAGTCTTGTTATGAATAGCAGCAACAATTTCTTATGAATTATCTTGTAGGTTGGTCATCCTCTAAAGTACTGTCCCTCAAAAGTGCCATGAGACTTGACAGTCTTCCATTAGGAGTCTCTTTTTAAAATGCAAACACTTTCACAAGGTTAAATGCACTGGCATTGACAACTAAATTTAATTTCGTGTATCAGATATTATCTATATCTATCATCTATCCATCTATCTAGTTTTTTATTGAGATATAATTGACATATAGTATTTTTTAGTTTAAGGTATGCAAATAATTATTTGATATATGTATATATTTTGAGATGATCACATATTTTTCAAACAGTATTGGGTACATTGGGGATAAATGGTCTGAGAAAAATAGAAATCAAGGGAGGAGGGGGGCATCCGGGTGGCTCAGTGGGTTAAGCGTCCCACTTTGGCTAACATCATGATCTCACTGTTGTGAGTTCAAGCCTTGTGTCAGATTCTGTGCTGACAGCTCTGAGCCTGGAGCCTGCTTCGGATTCCAGAGTCTGCTTTGGATTCTGTCTCTCTGCTCCTCTTCTGCTAGCATTCTCTCTCTCTCTCTCACTCAAAATAAATAAACATTAAAAAATTAAAATAAAAAAGAAATCAAGGGAGGAGGGAATGGAAAAAGCTGTCTTCATTTTACTACATACTTGCTGAAATCATTAAAATTAAAAGTAAACATCTCAGTATCATTAAATATTTGTGCTAACATGCACTTTTTATACTATAGCTTTTAAATTTTGTGCTGCCAATTAAAATAGCCAGATGTTCTAAGTTTGCCTTATTCTCAGATATTAAAAATAGTGAAAATACTACTTGTGAAATATAAGTTGAATGATGAGTTTCATGATGGGTCTTTCATATAAATGTAATATCCAGCTCCATTTCAGTGTTAATATGATCTATTGCAATCATAATATTTAAAATCACATTTTCAGTAAGTGATAAAGATGACCAGTCTCATAAAAAAAAAAAGGTGTCACTATTTTAACATGAGTTCTATTAGAGAGAGTGCATGGTAAATGTATTTATACTTGTACACATATACAAGTAGAAGAATTAATGAATGACTAAGTGAATGAATTCTTTCATCATGATCTTCAGAAGGTCTTAGGGTTCAGTCTTATTATTCTATGAAAGTCTCACCCAGAGACAATAATTGTATTTCCCACATGGAGAAAGTAATAGATAAAACTGCTGGTTAGGGTGACTCTTTGGCACTGCTGATGGAACATTAAGGATCAGCAGGGACCCCCAGGCGGGTTCCACCCCATAGCATCTTCTGGATTGAAAGCAGCAGGGGAATCCTATTCCACATCATTTCCCAAATCATTTCTCTTCTTGAGAAGAATGACTAACAACTGTGAAGGAAAATTGAAGTCATAGTAGACTTTTGAAAAGAGGAGGAGGTGATGACATGAAAGCCTGTGGAAATAAATGAACCAAAATAATTTTAAATAATGAAAGAATCTTGCAAAGTTTGTGAAACATGTATGCACCATTTAGAGTGGTCTTCTTAATTACTTAGAAGTCCAGGCTTGATGTTTTTGGATCAATATTTTAGACTTTAAGAATGATGTTTTTTTGTCTTTTTTAGTAAAAAAAAAACCATTGTCATAATTGTAGAAAAAATAAGGAAAACCACTTGCTGAATTTTAAAAACTATGTTTGGTGAGTCATCACTTAACAATTGTTAAGTATTTAAAAAATTATTCTGATTTCTTGGAGGTTCAGACAAATCTGAGAGTTCAGCTTGCTTTGGAGTAGTTCTCATGGAAGCTACGACTATTATTTGTATGATGCACAGACAAATATTTCTTTTGAATGTACATGATTTGCTGATGTGCTCTCTCTTCATCTTCTATTGCCCTCTGCCTGCATAAGAGGGTTGAAAAGTCGAATTGGCCTAAGGCATTAACAAAATCTTAACTGCTGGAAGCGAAGTAGATGAGAAAGAGTTTGCTGGATAAGCAAATCTGCCCCCATATCGTTCGGGACGAACTCTTGTACCCTAACCCTGCTGTGAATGTGTATTATTTTGTACATATGGAAAATGAATAAAATCCACAGAAAAAGGAGAAATCACATTTTGCACAATTTAATTAAAATAATTGATGATCCTACAATGTTATTTTAATCGTCTGACCTAAAATAATACATTAATATGGAAAACAAATTCTTGGAAATGGAAGAAAATATGGTGTCCTTTACCTCCAGTGAATACCTGGATTGGTGACAGAAATAGCTCAATCTTCCTTTAAAGTGGTAATTTTTTTTTCAAGTATCAAAAGTTACTGATAGATTATCAATCTTATCTGGTTGTCTTAATGCAGGTGTTTAAGATGAGATCAATCCTTCCTAAACCCTATACATTGCCAGATTATAGGTTGATAAGTAATTAATAAATGCAAGGTGCTTAGAACAGAGCCTGGCATAAGAGGCATTGAATGCACAGTAAGCATTCAATAAATATAAACAATAAATATATTCTGATTATTATTATTTTTGAAACAAGGTATAATTGACATATTACATTATATTAGTTTCATGTGTACAAAATAATGATTTGTTATTTGTATACAAGGCAAAGTGAACATCACAGTAAGTCTAGCTAGCTAGCATCTATCATTACGGAAAGTAATTTTTTTCTTGTGATGAGAACTTTTCAGATTTACTCTGTCTTGGTAACTTTCAAATATGAACTACAATATTGACTATAGTCAACAAGCTATACATTATATCACCATGATTAATTTATTTTATACTTCAAAGTTTGTAGCTTTTAACCCTTTTACCCATTTCTGTTACCCCCCAAGCCCCTTGCCTTCTTTCTGGAAACCACCAGAAGTTCTCTGTATCTGTGAGTTTTGTTTGGTTAATTTGCTTTTTAGATTTCACATATAAGTGAGATCCTGTGGTATTTGTCTTTCTGTGTCTGACTTGTATTTAGCATAATACCCTAATGGTCCATTTATGTTTCTGCAAATGTTAGTATTTCATTCATTTTAATAGCTGAATAGTAATCTGTTGTATATATATACCACATCTTTATCCATGATTCATTGATAGACCCTTGGTATTGTTTCCACATCCTGGGCATTATAAATATTGCTGCAATGAACATAAAGGTGCATACATCTTTTTGAATTAGTATTTTGATTTTCTTCAGATAAATACCAAGAAATGGAATTGCTAGATCATATGATAGTCTATATTTAATTCTTTGAGTAACTTTCATACTGTTCTTCATAATGACTGCACCGGTTTACATTCCCCCCAACAGATGGTTCCCATTTCTCCACAGCATTACTGACACTTGTTTCTCTTGTCTGTTTGATAATAGACATTTTAACAGGTATAAGGCAATACCTCATGGTTTGATTTTCATTTTACTGAGGGTTAGTGATGTTAAGCATCTTTTCATTTGTCTTTTGACCATCTGTATGTCTTTTTTGGAAAAAAAATGCCTGTTCAGATCTTGGGCCCATTTTTAAATTGGATTTTTTCCGCTATTGAATTGTATGAGTTCTTTATCTAATTTGGATATTTACTCCTAATCAGATATAGGATTTGTAATCTTTTTTTCTCCCATTCAATAGGTTGACTTTTTGTTCTGTTGAGGGTTTCTATTACTGTGGAGAAGCTTTTGTATTTGATGTAGTCCCATTTGTATATTTTTACTTTTGTTTCCTTTGTTTTTGGAGTCATGGTAAAAAAAATCATTGCCAAGACCAACATCAAGGAATTTATCACCGATGTTTTCTTCTATGAGTTTTATGGTTTGGGGTCTTATATTTACATCTCTAATCCATTTTGACTTAATTTTTATGTATAGTATAAGATAGTAGTTTACTTTCATTTCTTTGCATGTGGTTGTCTAGCTTTCCCAACATCATTTATTAAAGAAGCTGTCTTTTTCTCTTGTGAATTCTTTCCTCCTCATCATGCATTATTTGACTGTATATATGTGGGTTCATTTCTGGACTCTCTTTTCTATTTCACTGGTCTACAGATCTATTTCCATGCCAATACCATACTGTTTTGATTACAGTTTTGTTTTGTAATATAGTTTGAAATCAGGGATCATGAACTATGTTCTTCTATCCCATAATTGCTTTGGCTATTTGAAGTATTTTGTGGTACCATACAAATTTAGGACAAACTGCTCTATTTCTATGAAAAATGGTATTAATATTTTGACAGGGATTGCACTGAATCTGCATCTGATTATTCTGGGTAGTATGAATATTTTAGCAATATTCTTCCAGCCTATAAGCATGGGATATATTTTCATTTATTTATATCTTCTTTAATTTCTTTCATCACTGCCTTATAGTTTTCAGTATATACATCTCTCATTTTCCTGATTAAATTATTCCTAGTTTTTTTTTAATGCAATTGTAAATGGGATTGTTTTCTTCATTTCTCTTTCTGATAGTTTGTTGTTAGTGTGTAGAAATGCAACAGATTTTGCATGTTGATTTTGTATCCTAACTTTTTTTTTTATACTTTAAAAAAAATTTTTTTTAATGTTTTATTTATTTCTAGGAGAGAGAGAGACAGCGCGAGCAGGGGAGGGTCAGAGAGAGAGGGAGACACAGACTCTGAAGCAGGCTCCAGGCTCTGAGCTGGCAGTCAGCACAGAGCCCAACGTGGGGCTTGAACGCATGAACCGCGAGATCATGACCTAAGTGAAAGTCGGATGCTTAACCGACTAAGCCACCCAGGTGCCCCAATACCCTAACTTTTGTTAGTTCTGACAGTTGTCTGGTGGAGTCTTTAGAGTTTTCTATACAAAACATCATGTCATCCACAAACAGTGACAGTTTTACTTCTTTCTTCCTTTTCAATTTGGATGATTTTATTTCTTTTTCTTGCCTAATTGCTTTGGTGGGACTTCCAATATTATGTTGAATAAAAATGACTACAATGATCATCTTTGTTTAATTCCTAACCTTTGTTTAATTCCTAACCTTAGAGTAAAAGCTTTCCATTTTCCACTATTGAGTATTATGTTAACTGTGAGCTTGTCATATATGGCTTTTATTATTTTGAGGTATATCCTCCATACCCATTTTGTTAAGACTTTATCATAAATTGATGCTGAGTGGTGCCAAGTGGATTTTCTGTGTCTTTTGAGGTGATTTTCATGATTTTTATTTTTCACTTTGTTAATGTGATGTATCATATTGATTGATTTGCAAAATTTGAATAATTCTTGAATCCCTGGATTAATTCCATTTGATCACACTGTATAATCTTTTCAATGTATTGTTGAATTTGGTTTGCTAATATTTAGTTGAGGATTATTGCATCTATGTTCATCATGAAACATGGGCCTGTTTTTTTCTTGTTTTCCTTTCTTTTCTTTCTTTTCTTCCTTTCCTTTCCTTTCCTCTCTTTTCTTTTTTGTTTTTCTTGTGTGTGTGTGTGTGTGTGTGTGTGTGTGTGTGTGTGTGTATGTCCTTGTACCAGTGAAGCTGCCTTGACCTAGACTTTTGTTAGGAGTTATTGATTACTGATTCAATCTCCTTCTAGTAATCAGTCTATTCAGATTTATTTGAAAATTACTATTTCTATTTTTCAGACTAGTGTACCCTCTCTGAAATGTACTCATGGGAGCTATAGTGAGAAGAGCACAAAGCTGACCTCCCCCAGCCTAAAGTTGTTGAGTACCTCTGTGGCCTCAAGATTGTGGCAAACCTCATGTCTTCCCTTTAGGCTGATGCTCCAGAACAAGTAAATACACCTTTTCACCAGAACACTGAGGATCTGTTTTAGTCTGCTGTGTGCAGTGCTCTGAGGGTAGAACTGTCTCTTTAATTGCTACAGCCTCATGGGACACAGGAAGAGAAGCTACCCTGGCCACCAAAGCCTGGTGATTAAGAAACATCCCCTATGTGGACTGCATGTGCCTGCTGGCTTTCACGTGGCTGTGGGAGAGTCCTTATTATTATTAATGGGTAACTTCTCAATTGACATTTTGCATATAAAATCTGAAAATCTACGTACTGAGTAAACCATGTGAAATCTGTTTCACCATGCCTCATTCACAGATGTAACCAAAGCCACCTTGCACAAGTAATTTTCCCCCAAATTAAAATGTAGTACCACTGTCCTTTTACTGGAAAAAAGCTAATAGCAAGTGGGGGAAAATGACATGTGAGAAAAGATATTTCAAAAGTTCTTTGTAAGTTAATTAGAAACTTAAAGATGATGTCAAATGTATTTTGCATGATTTAAGATGAAACCCTTAAAAAGAGGGATAATATCTGATAAATTATCCTATCAACTGTTGTACATAAGCCTCTTATTTCAGGCAAGATAATTGCATGGTAAACAGCATTAGCTTTTCATTAGCTATAGCTGATCCAGCTGATTCATTCTTAGCTGAGCAGACTTAATTTAGTGAAAAGAAAAATATTACAAATCATCTGTCATACAAACTAAATAAATACAAGTATAAACATGTAAGGAATAATTTATATACACATGAAGACTGTGTTTAAAGAATAAAATTTCTCACATCTGATTTTCATGTATGACATTAGATAGTTGTAAATATCTGTAAATAATAACATTAACAACCAATAGAGTATTTTGATAAGTGCTATCTATGTATACGAGTATATTAGAGGTTATAAAGAATTGTTAGCAAACTAATTTTGTAGTGTCATATTTGTTCATCATAGTCTAAATAATATTTTTGATTGAAACCAAGCTTTCTTGATCATTCCTATCTTAGGTGTGTTGTTGTAGGGAAAAATGTGATTAAGTTTTACAGGGACATGTAATCTTTAGCATTTACTTTCTTAATAGGGATGTAGATTTTCTTGGTATTTTCACAAAACATTTTTAACCCAAAACAAAAGTTTTTATTGGAGATAATAAATATTCTTATTCCCCCAAATTCTCAAGTCAGGAATCTTTTACTAACCTGGTTATTTGTTTTTATTTTAGTTTTTTAAATCTTATTTTAAGAACACATGTTTTGCAGCCAATTACTTTTATAAATTGCCCTTTCATATAAATATTTTCCTGCTGGATACTCAATGGGCAATATTAAATACTGCAGGAAATAATAAGTCACTTATATTAATGGATGAGCAACTTATCTAAGCTTTTGCACTTTTTTTAGGAGGCGATGGATATGTTTATTACCTGAATTGTAGTGATCCTAACGAGAATGTGTGCATATGTTCAAACTCATCAAATTATATACATTAATTGTGTGCATTTTTAAAATTTAAATTTTAGTTAGTTAACATGCAGTGCAATATTGGTTCCTAGAGTGGAATTCACCACTCACATATAACACACAGTTAAGTTTTTGCACGTTAATCCTTGTAGCTTTTCAAAGCACCTATTGCTGAATTATTTCCTAAAAAAAAAAAACAAGCAAACAAATAAGCAAACAAAAACAATGATGTTACTAACCATGCACAGCCCATTAGATAATCCTGGCCATTTTAACCTTACCTTAGGGAAATTTCTAAAGTAAATCCATGATAGATGGAGATGAAAAAAGTTATGATTAATTTGGAGGAGAGAAACTTGGAGAAGAGAAACTTGGAATATGCAATATTTGCCATAGCTCAGTATTTGTAATATCCTTCCACAGAAAATAGGCTTAAAATTCTCTGTTTTCTTCCAAAGGAACAGTGGACCTGATTTGGAAAAGAAAAGTTTTGATTCATTTATTTTATAATTGTAACATCCAGATATTTAAAAAAATAGTTTGTGAGTTTTCTATTTTTTAATCAGCCTTTTTCTAAGATAGACATCCATCTATCATATCTATCTATCATCTATCTGCCTATCTACCTATCTATCTTCTATTATCTATTTATCATCTATCTCTATCTTCTAACTATCAATCAAATAAGCAGCAACTACGGTTATAAAATTGCCCTTCACAATGAATGTAAGCTGCATAATTGCATTTAGAAGACCACATGTCAGCATCAGACAGATATGGTTCTTGCATAGATAATAGTTGAACAAAATAGCCTCTAACACCTTTAAAATGCTAAGATTTGATGTACTAAGAATTAGAGTGGAACAACAGTAAAGCCTTCCTAGATGAAGAAAAGTGAATACAGAATTACATTTTTAGCTAAATATGTCCTGGAAATATTGACTATACTTTGCATATTGCCCCTTTGATCATGTTCTAGCTTGAATGTCAAAGATGTCATCTCCCATCCTCACACCCCCATGTCATAAGCACAGGATATACCACCATGATCAATGCAACAAAAGTATTTCTTGCTTCTATCACAATCTAATGGAAGTCCATCAACTTGCTTAGGTTTCTTTCCTCCAAGGAATGATTCAGGAATCCAGTACTTTTCTTTTTTTTTTTTTTTTATGTTTTATTTATTTCTAGGAGAGAGAGAGACAGCGTGAGCAGGGGAGGGTCAGAGAGAGAGGGAGTCACAGACTGAAACAGGCTCCAGGCTCCGAGCTGGCAGTCAGCACAGAGCCCGACGCGGGGCTCCAACCCACGAACCGCGAGATCATGACCTAAGCGAAAGTCGGACGCTTAACCGACTAAGCCACCCAGGCACCCCAGGAATCCAGTACTTTTCTATCATATGGCTCTACTATCTTTGAGTCCTTTGCTTTTGGCTCTAGACATTGGGGAATATGAGATAGTGAAGGATCACAGACCTTTTCAAGGCCAGGCCTGAAAATGATGTTTATAACTTTTGCCTACATTCTATGGATAACCTATTTTATCACATAACCCTAGAATAGTACCAAAAAAAAAAAAAAAAAAAAGCAGAGTAATGGAACTTTTCTGTGAGCCCAGAAAAGGAAATGGAGAGAATTTGCATCTTAATCATATATAGATGTACTCAAAATTATGCTGAAAAGTTTAAAAACATTCATTTATTTAGTCAATATTTATTAAGAATATTCTAGGGGCGCCTGGGTGGCTCAGTCGGTTAAGCGTCCAACTTCGGCTCAGGTCATGATCTCACAGTTTGTGGGTTTGAGCCCCGCGTCGGGCTCTGTGCTAACAACTGGCTCAGAGCCTAGAGCCTATTTCAGATTCTGTGTCTCCCGCTCTCTCTCTGACCCTCCCCTGCTCACACTGTCTCTCTTTCTCAGGAATAAATTAAAAAAAAAAAAAAAGAATATTCTAAACCAGGTCTTATGGTATGTGTCATATAGAAAATATTGATGAAACTCAGTTCTTACACTTAAATAATACCCACATAAATTGATTTTGTTATATGCTCAATTGGTCTTTGGAATGATATTTCATTCCTTTTCTTATAAGGTAAGATCATTCAAGGTAGCCAATAAATAAAACATTAATATTAATATAATTATATTAATATAATTACCTTATAGATTTATTTTTTCTTTAAAGTTTTGCCTACTTCTTCCATGTAAATTGTTAATAATTTTAATTTTGACATAATTGTTTATGCTTATAACAACAAAATAAATACAGAAAGAAGAAGGAACAGAAAATAAGAGTAGAGAAATTTATAATAAAATAACTTAGATGAAGTGAGTTATTGGCATAAAAGATGTTTTTATATCTATAACATAATAAACACACACACACACACACACACACACACATCTTTGTCTCCAGTTATTGTCACAGGGCCCCTAAAATCCTCAGAATTTCCTAAGTGATGAAATAGTCTTTTGTTATTTGAAATCAGCCCTTTAAGTCTTGTCCAAATTTATCCTAATAAGAGATTTGGTGGGTGGAGGTAGGGTGAAGGTGAGAGGCCTAGACAATTTTAGGATGGGTGTTGATCACCAGAAAGACCAAGCATGTGATTAGTTGGATCTTTCAGTTCCACTCCCTGGCCTCCATGGAGGGTAGAGGGGCTGTAGATTGAGTTCTGTCCCCAGTGGCTAACAATTTCATCAATCATGCTTCTGTAATGAAACCTTTATAAACACTTAAGTGGGATTTGGAGAGCTGATGATTTGGTGAACACATTAAGAGCTAGGAATGTGATGCACTCAGAAACAGCATGAAAGGTCTATGCTGTTCCCCCATAACTTGTCCTATGAATGTCTTTCATTTGGCTGTCCCTGAGTTGAATCCTTTATAGTAAACCAACAATAGTAAGTAAAGTGCTTTTCTGGCTTCTGGGATTCATTCTAGTAAATTATTTAACCTGAGGAGGGGTTATGAGAACTCCTGAATTTGTAGTTAGCCAGGCAGAAATAAGTTTTATCTAAGTGAGACAGGAGGGAAGGAAGGTTGAGGAGACTAGTTGACCAAAGTAAAGACATTTTGGCTTTAGGCTGACCCTTATCCTGAAAGTCAGCAGGTTATAAAAAGAGGCACAAGATCCCACTCATGGAAAACCAAAAGACCCCACTGTCTCAGGCAATAAAAGCCACAAAGGCTGCACGTTCTTAAAATTGCTTCCTGTGGGTAATTCCACAACCCTCAGATAATGGAAAAAACTAGCCGCCCAATGTAAATAGTGAACTCAAAGTTAAAGGGTAAGCTCCTTCCCTTATGGTTAATTTATAAGTTTCTAAGAACTTACAAAACCTTTTGTTAGGGGTAAAGAAGAGAATTCTCTTCCCCACCTGGAAGGGACACAGCTACTTTGTGAAGTAGTTCATTTCTTCTTTACTTAAATCTTGGTCCCTTTCTCAAAATGGCTTGCTCTTGAGTGCTTTTCAGGCAAAGCCCCAAATCCTCTTGGCAAGGGGCCTGAGGTCCTCTCTCTCATGGCCTTGGCCCTTTGGACATCATAGGCACTATTTGTAGCTGTCATCCGAAGTAGGAGCATTCTTGTGGGACTAATATACCTCGTAGGTGAGTTCCCTTGTTTGTTAAACCTGCCGCCTACCAACTTGGAGTGGTCTGTCTCTTTCTTCCGTCTCTCTCTGCTCTCTGTGCATGGTGGTCAGTTTCAGATTTCATCCAGAAAATTCCTAAGTTTCTGAACCAACAATTGGCAAGCCAGCCAGGAGACTAAAGAGATGAGTCTTGGGAAATGAGACCTCTGCAGGGGAAATCCCGAGTTGACTATCTACTTGTATGTGAGGAGGGCAAGTCTTGTGGACCACTGTGTGAGCATTAAGGATGTCTTCAAGATGCAGACTGGTCTAATGCATATGTTTGAGGAACTACAACAGTAAACTATAGCAAAGAAAGGAAATGAATGGCTGTCAAGGTGGGCTGGCCTTTACTGTGGACAGTTGGTTGGCTAGAGGCCAAAGATTGGGTTAGAAAATTAGAAGAGCTGAGAGTAAAGAAGGCCATGTGGTTGTCCTCCTTTCTGCCCTTGTCTGTCTGGGGGTGGCAGATAAGGGGTGAAAGCAGAATAATAAGATAGAGACGTGAACATGCAATTTTACAAAAGTAGAAGGAGTGGGCTGCCATGGGTTGGATCTGGGTACTTATGACAAGGCCTGATTGAGTTGTTAAGGGTGGAATCCTTGAAAAAATGAGGAAAGGAAGAAGAGATGCTGTGTGACAACGAAATGGATTAGTACCCAATGCGATCCTACCTCAAGTAAAAAGGAAGATTTAAATAGCAATTACCCTAGACTACTGAGAACAGAGAAATATACTCCAAAACTCCTAGGAGAAAGCTTGCATTCTTTTTCTGTCCTTTGAAAATGTAAATCTTTTCATCCTTTTACTTGCAAATGACCAGATTACCCAGCATCATTTACCGAAGAGACTATCTTTTTGCTTTTAAGTGTTCTTGGCTCCCTTTTCAAATATTAATTGACTGTATGCATCGGTTTATTTCTGAGCTCTCTGTTCCATTCTATTGATCTATGTGTCTGCTGTTATGCAAATACCATCTTATTTTAATTATTATAGCTTTGCAATATAGTTTGAAATCAGGGAGCATAATGCCTCCAGCTTTCCTTGTCTTCTGATTGTTTTGGCTATTCGAGGTCTTTTTGTGGTTCCAAAATGAATTTTAGGATGGTTTTTTCTATTACTGTGAAAAATGCTGGGAAGCTTTTTTAGAATCACTTTGTTAAGTTCAAAGAAGATTCTTAGGGAATAGTTTATTGTAATGATGCTAAAATTAGACATAATTTTGTGTAGAATTAGCATCTGAAGAATATTCCATGTACTTATTCAGTAAAATAACCATTTAATAAAGTCTTCTCTCAGAAGTCTCTAAGTCTCTAGCTTTCCTCTTTCATATCTTTTCACAATAAAAATTTTGGGGATGCCTGGGTGGCTCAGGTCGTGATCTCGCAGTTCGTGGGATCGAGCCCCGCATCAGGCTCTGTGCTGACAGCTCAGAGCCTGGAGCCTGCTTGGGATTCTGTATCTCCCTCTCTTTCTGCTCTTCCCTGCTCATACTTTGTCTCTCTCAAAAATAAACCCAAAAAATTAAAAAGAATAATAAATAAATAAAAATTTTATTGTTTCAATCTGTTTTTGCATTATTTGTTCATTTTCTGTTTCAAGGAAAGAGAAGAAATATATATACCTAACTATACATATTGCACATATGTATTTGTATATATGTATGTATATCTATATGTATGGAGATACATATTACAGTTTACTTTAATTACTGTTTAATTGCATGTATTTACCACTTTTAATTAGGGAAAGATATTTACCTATATTATTGCCTCTAGTATACTTACCATCTAGTATTATAAGTGACATAGTCTCCCACATGAAAATTTATTTTATGTAACAGAAAGGAGGAAAAAAAATGAAGGAAGGAAGAAAGGAAGAAACTACTCATTAATTTGAAAAGAACTGGTCTTTTTTTATAGTTCAGTATAAAAAAAACATGATTTTTATATCTTTTTTTATTGTTTTCATTTTTCTTTATATATACTTACAAAGTTTCATAGTTTTCTTCATAAACACCTAACATCTTGATTATTGCTGGGTTAAAATTTTCTAGTTTATTATGTTGTTTAGATGATTCTTTTGATTTTTAGGTATAAAATCAAAACACCATATAATTTTTTTTGTCTTTTTTCCAATTGACTTTGTCATTTTGTTTTCATACTGCTCTGCAGAAACTCTAGAAAAGGGGTAAAAAAGGAAACTAAATATCAGAGCTTAAAAAAAATTTTTAATGGTAAAATTTGGAAAAATAAAACCCAAAATATTTTAAAATAACTGCAACGGTTTTTGCATTCAAAAATGTGGCTGAGGGTCCCTAGGTGGTTCAGCAGTCAGTTAAGTGTCTGACTCTTGATTTCTGCTCATGATCTCACAGTTGATGAGTTCAAGCCCCACAATGTGCTCTGTGCTGACAGTGTGGAATTTGCTTGGAATGCTCTCTCTCCCCTGTGCATGCACATGTGTGTGCCACTCAAAATAAATAAACTTTAAAAAAAGGTGGCTGAAAGATCACAATAATTTGAGATGGGAAAGCCCTTTAATGGATCCTTTCATTATGTGGTGGTAAAATGTTTGGACCACGTTAAAAAAAAAAATAAGATGGTCAAGGCAAAGGAGTGGTAAATTACTCTGCATAATAAATTTAAAAAGGTCATTCTTGGATGGAGACTGCTTAATGTGAAGAAATGTTTAGTTTACCATTGCTACTGACAAGATGGAAGTTTGAGGAATCTCTGGCCCTTGAGAAGACAAGAGATTGGAAAAGAGATGGTGATTCATGTAATACATGATGGGAAATGGGTGTCTGCGGGAGGAGACGCTGAGTACAGAACTTCCTGTGAGAAATATGGGTGAATTCAGTGATACATTTTGTTGTGACGAATTTTTGATTTCTGTGTTATCTTTTATTCCATCTTCAATAACATCAGTTAACCATAAAGTCTTTTTATTAATTCTATTAGTTTTACTTTGCCAAATGAATAAGACATTGTGGAGAAGAAACCAGTAGGTAAAGCAGACATAAATCCTGTTTATTCTATTAGAAAATGTAGTTTAATTTTGACTATTTTTCTATAGTTTTGATATAAGCTTGTATAAATAAAAGTTTCCTGGTGACAATCATGGTAATTAAACACTAAAATTTATATGATAGAATGTATTTTTTCTTTTTTTCCTTTGTAGAAGTCAATATTTTATGAGACAGTAGTCTACAATGTTGAATTGAAAATAGTGTGCTTTGGTATATTTGAATAATAATATTTGAATAATTTGGCATAATTGTTAAATAATATTCTGATGTAAATAACATGTGGTTTCATTATTTGTCTCACTCATTTATAATCTATAAGATTAGAGAAAGAATACCATTTAAAAAACATTTCTGTAACTTTGAGAAACTAATTATTGATCAATTTAAGTTTCCTATTCTGGCTGTGATTTGTAGTAATTCAGTAATAAGCCACACAGGATGTTAGTTTGTACCAAGATGGGCTTTCCTGAAATGGATATAAGTGAGAGGATTGGAAAGATTCTTAGGAAGTAAAATCTGAAGGACATGGATATGCATGTTGATGGATAAACCCCAAGTTTCTGGCTTTAAAATCTAAATAGATGGTGTCACCTGCAAGCAAGAGATGAGAAGATGCTGAATTCCTTTAAAGACTGTCTCTTTTAATTTTCTGAAGTATGATATTTAAAAAAATTAAGTTTTAATTTAGCAAAAGTCTGAATTTAAAAAAATATATAAAGTTATTTATTCATGGAATTTTAAGTATATTGTATATCTAATTTAATTGTGTTGACAAGAGTAAGCTGTGTAGTTGTTTAGTTATTGGTTTCGTGTGTGTGTGTGTGTGTGTGTGTGTGTGTGTATGTGTGCATCTGTATATATTAAAAAGGAGATAGCCTAAGATGACTTACCCTTTAGAAGTGTCTTAAAATATGAAACAAAAAAATAATTTTGCTTTGTTTCATATTTTGTTTTTCCTCCCTGCTACTCTAGATTTCTCATGTCAGGGTCAAAGAATCTGATGAGTTTCTTTCTGATGAGATAAACTAATATCTTGAGGGAAAGAAAGCACTCTAGTAAAATAGAAAAAAAATTGTAGAACAGTAACGGGCTGACTAGTTTGGAAAACATACAATATTGTTGGAGTCATGCATTCAGAAAACTGATATAGAGGACCCCCTGCTGTCCTTCCGCACATTGGATCTAGTTTAAATTCATAATGCCACCTGCTACCACTACTTTTTTCTATGAATTGTAATGGCTAGATAGAGCATTTAGCAGAGCTTGATAAACTCTAAGGAAACACAGAGAGGTTTGTTGTCAATTTTTTTTTGTTCTTGAAAAGAAAACAGTCTTAAATTTCTATAGCCATACAATCTGACAAATGGCATATATATGCATATATTCATATGTATATTTTATGTATGTGTGTTTGTATATATATATACATCTATCTATCATCTATCTATCTATCTATCATCTATCATCTATCTATCTATATATGTATCTATCTATCTTTACAAGAGGACCTAATAAACCAAAATTTATGATGAGGGAATATGCATTTTAATCCTCTTTTACCACGCCTTATATCAAGAGTGGAAACGGATAGGAAATTAATTCTTAAAATATTGAAGATTTAAAAAATGTTACTGTGGAACTGTAGCTTCTAAAATTGAATGACAAAATATATGCACATTACAATTAAATTAGAACAATTGGAATTAAGAAAGTAGGATTTTCATATTTCAGTTTTGTTTTGTTATGAAGCATAGTGCTATAACTATAAAGAAATTCCAAGTAAGTAAAGCTGATTAAATAAGCTACTTTAGCTGATTAGTGTATACAAAATGGTGCCTTATGATTTTGTTGTCACTTAGTAATGATATAAAATATTTCTTCATATGTTTTCAAGTGAACAATGCTATCAGATGACAACTCTTTAATTACCTTAGGACTTGACCGCTTCATCTGCCTAATGCTTGCTGTAACTTCTACACTAATGTAGTTGCTTATATGCTAATGCTTGTTAACTTGGCATTTTCCAGATATGTTGACAGGAGGAAATTAAAAATAAATTTTCCAAAGGTTAGTTAATTACAGATAATAAATTTTGTTATGCAAATGTGGAAATGATTTAATTTTCCAACAACTCATATTGAGCCAGTAAATTAAAGCTTACCTTTTATTTGCAATGTTAAATTGCCAATCAGACTGAAGGTTACCCAATTATAAGAGATTATAAGGTTCTACATGCTTTTAATCTTTTCTTTTGGAAGGAATCTAAGGACCCAATTTTGGTCTCTTGAGGCACCCTTTAGAACTTTGACTCAATGATACAATATATTTGTACCTTGAAATTAATCCCCTAGTGCTTAAGCCAGATCTTAGAGTAGATATAACGTACCAGAAAAAATCTCTTTTGCCTTTCTTGCTAAATCATTAAGCCCACAGCATTTGTTCTTTTTACTTGAAAAATATGGTATAATGTAATTGGTTTATTTTACCTTACAGTATAAATGATAAAAGACCATATTATCCATGTGCTAAGATCATGTATTAAAACAACACTTCTGCTTCTCCTTCTAACTAGAATGATGTCAAGTTTACAATTTTTCTTCCATGTCTTCCTTTTTTCTTTCACATCTACTCTCCCTCTTCATTTCCCCCGCCAATTCTAAAACTAATATTTACTACTATGAACACTTCCTGATACTTACTGTATAACTCAGTGGCTAATACAGAAATTCAGCCAAAAAAAAAAAAAAAAAACATAAGAAGGAAGGGAATAGTAAATATATTTTAAAAACCTAGAATTACATAATTATCATGATCTAATATTAATTAAATTTAAGTTTTCCTGGCAGATACACATTTATGCATGCACATACACTCTGAAAAGATATAAAAACTTATAGAATCCTCACTATAAGTGTCTCATGTCTCCTTTTCAGTTTTTCCAATAAGCTATGCTTCCCTTGATATGGAGCCTGATACACCTACCTGGAATGGCCTTTGCCTGTCCCTCAAAACACTACTTCCCTTTATCTTATGACACCCATTCAGCCTTCAGAGCTCACTCAGTTATCAGTCACATTTCTTTGTTATATATCTTTTTTATATTTCTTAGCATTTTTCAGCTTGTAAAAAAATACACTTATTTTATCTTGTTTGTTACTCCACTGGGTGGTAAACTACAAGAAGATAAAGACTTTCTATGTTTTAGTTTACTTTGTATCCTTAGCACTTATCATACTATAATACATAGGCACATAACAGATGCTCAAGTAATATTAATTTAATTAATAAAAATATAAATATTTGTATAAATAAATCTAATGATTAATAAAGGGACATATAATAATTTGTATTATAAAGGGTCATAAAAATATATTGCAAATGACCTTGTAAATTGAAGATTAGATAAAAAAGTAATTTGTAACAGCTGATATGACAAGATACCAGTTTTTCTTATGACTGTTTCATATGAACCGTGATGAAAGCTCAAAGCATGTTAAAATAAAAATAAAAATGAAGAAGGGATTTGTTTCACAGACTTGTATGGCTGTCAAAGAAAATGGAGTCAAGTCACGTGACCTTTCAGCGATCGAACATGACAAACAGAACTTTGATCACAGAAAACAAAGGAGTGATTATTTCAACAAATGTACCAAAGATGCAAAACACCATGGTAGGTACCCTGAGGAAACATTGGTTTGTTCATTTGCAAAGCAACATTGAGGTAATGTTACAAGTACCTTTGCATATCTCCACTTAGGTATCAGTCCTGTGTAATCCAAATATCGATAATGTTAGACACATTCAGCACACTGATGGGATTCCTAAGTGGGAAATTGTTTATGGAAAAGCTTACCGGGAAATAACCCAACAAATAGTATGGATAAAAGAGCAACCTTTTTTTTAAAAGCAGTAATATTAAACTTAACAAATTAATTGAAATGTCTGTGATAATTTTATAAAGACACAAATTGAATTTTTTTTTAGACCACCAACTTCACCTCACTTAAGCACTTGGCAACAAATTATAAAAAAAAGACTTTTCTACTTTTGTTTTAGCTTGACTTCTCTAACTCAAATACATCCCATAAAGTTATCATTTACATTTCTCTTTCCATATTGTTACTAATGTTTCATAGTTAATCCTTATGGGTAGGGCTGAGACCATTTCCCACATTTGAGGAAGGGAGATCGTCGGGACCATTCTTCGGTCTCTTGGGAGGGAAAGTTTATTTAAAAGACATTGGCATCTGACTTCCTTCTCTCCATGCCTCAAGATTTCTTTCTTCCTTTATTTCTTTCATCTTCTTTCCTTTCTGTCTGTTGTAGTTACCTCTCAGTTACTAAAAAAATTTTTTTACTGTTTTATTTATTTATGAGAGAGAGAGAGACAGTGTGAGCAGGGGAGGGTCAGAGAAAGAGGGAGATACAGAATCGGAAGCAGGCTCCAGGCTCTGAGCTAGCTGTCTGCATAGAGCCCGATGTGGGACTCAAACCTACCAACTGTGAGATCATGACCTGCGCCGAAGTTGGACACTTAACTGACTGAGCCACCCAGGGACCCCACCTCTCAGTTACTAGAGGAACTTCCACCTAAAATTTGATTCCAATGTCAAAACTGATGACATCACCAAGAAGGTGTGAAAATTACTTTTTATATTCTCATAATGAAGCTTATGTTGGAGAGCAGAGTGGGTCCAGTTTGAACTTCCTACTGGCACTAAGGAGGAAGTAGCCAGGCTTTCTTCTCAAAGAAAGAGTAGCCAAATACCCAAAAATGGAGTCCAACCCTTTTTTCCTTCCTCCTTTCTCCCTTCCTCTTTTCTTTCTTTCCTTCCTTTTTCTCTCCCTCCTCCCCTCTCTCTATTCTGCCTTTCCTTTCTTCCTTTTTTCTTTCCTTTTCTCCTTGTACATGCACTGCACTCATTTTCTTTTGTCTGTCTGTCTGGCATCCCTTTTTTTGTTGTTGTTGTTCTCATTCCAATTTTAACTGTTATGTATCTCTTTAAAAACTCTATGAATTGGTAGAGAAAGTACAGCTTTTCTGACAGTACCTGAAGCAAAATAATTCATCTAAGGCAGCAACTTTTGTATGTCAGGTCTTTATGTTTCCCAGAAACTAGACTAAATAGGTTTTTTTCACTTCCGAGCATCCTCTGAAAGTTTCAAAGGATGGGCCACATGTAGAAAGGAACAATTAGAGTTGATTCATTGACTTGAGCCCATTACTCTGTCATCTGTGTCTGAATTATTGAGACTTACAACAAACTATAATAGTACTAAATAAAATAGTAACAAGTTGAAAATCTTATGATGAACTAAAATCAAAAACTTTTTTTCACAATCTTTCAGGCTTCACCATATTCTAAAACTGATGTATGACTGTGTATTAAGCAACATTGTACAATAATCTAATTATCAAAATTCAAGTGGGTGTATAACCTGCTCACAAAATACTGTAGTTTCTTTTTCAAATATTAGGATCTTTGTAGGGCTTCAAATCTAGGTGCTCTTTCTATATCCTATAATTTTAGTCATGAATTTGTAGATAAAATAAATAATTATAATTTAGCTACATTCTTAAAAATAGCTAGCTTTGTTTCACGTATTCATGCAATTCATTGTTGTCACCACAAGGTAGAATTTAATATTTCATAAAGCCAATCACTGGGTGATGAGGGTACAATCTCAAGTTTATGACTCATTTTTCACAACATCAGTTGTTTAGTTGGAAAGACTGAAAGATGAAAAGACGTTGCAGTGTTCTTATTTGCACCTGTTTCTAGTTGGAGAGGACTTGATGTGATTCTCCTTTCTCCCTGGCTATTAACAGCTTTTGCGTTTCTATGCTGCTTTTGATTTCTGCTTTTCATTGGCCCCTCCCTACATGGTGTTTATTCTCCGTTCAATTTCTCACTCTTCTCACGCCTTTGGATGAGGTTTTTATTTTTTTCAGCATATTTAAACGATTGTTATAATCCTACATGTGCTTTCTTTTGATATATCAATCACTAACCTATGCATAATTCCATATACCTCCTCTTGTACTGCTAATTATTTTTCCAGTATATTTACATGCTTGCAAAAGATACCTTTTAGGAGCCACTGCCATTTGTATTGGCTTGATATAGAGAGGGAAGTTGCAGAGGATTAAAGTCTATTTGTTGAACCCCAAGGACTACATTTGGTACTTTTAATTGTTTTCTTATTACCCTTTGAAAAACAATCGTAAGGTTATTTTTATACCTGCTAAAACTGTTCATTTAAATAGGTGCTTTGGCAATTTTGAATTCTGTCCTTTGATTTCTCAGAAAAATAATATGATAGGCTTCCGCTTTGGTTTTACTTGTCCTGGTCCGTATAATGAGGGGAATGGCTTCAGGCAAAAACATATAAACATGATGTTTACTAGTACTGTTCCATTCTTTTGAGATTCTACTCCCAATATAGGCTTGTTTTTGGCCACACTATATTAGCTCCAAATAGTTGCATTTTATATTTTCTTAGTTATGATATCTGTGTGAGGGTTGATTTGAAAGAAGCTACTGTGACATACTTGGCAGAATTCTTCTACCCTTTTAATTTACTTACCTGGAATGTATTTTTATATCTATACAGTATCTTAGTCTCCTGGTAAAAATTTTCCAACTTGTTGTTCAAGCCCTTTCGTAGTATATAGTACTATATATACATATATATTTATATTATTATAATATTATTAATGTTATTATATATAAATATATATATTTAGTATATACACTACTATATAGTACTATATAGTTCTAAGTATATATATATAACTCTGTATATATATATTTATGACTTGAACTCCTAGTTATCTGTGGAATAGAGAGGGAATATATATTATATAGTTAGTATATATATAGTTATGTACTATAACTATATATACATTGATCTATCTATCTATCTATCTAGCGAGAGAGAGAGAGAGGGAACTAAAAATACTATATATATAACTATATATATAACTAAAAATACTATATATAACTAAAAATACTGTATATATGTATATATATATATATATATATATGTATGTATGTATAACGAGAGAGAGGTGAACTAAAAATACTCCATTTATTCCAGGATGTATTAATTTCCAATTTAATTATTTTTAATGGGCTTTATTTTTTAAAACAGACTTACAAAATAATAAGATAATAATACAGAGTTTCCAAATAACCACATCCAATTTCCTCTATTATTAACAGCTTTTGTTAGTGTTGTATTTACAATTGTATTGTATTTACAATTAATGACTCATATTCATTTTTATCTAACATTTTTATTATCCCATAATCTATTCTAGGATACCACATTACATTTAGTTGTCAGATCTCCTTAGTCTTCTCTTAATTGTGACAGTTTCTCAGACTTTCCTTGTTTTTGAGTACCTTCATGGCTTTGAGGAGTACTAGTCAAGTATTTTATAAAATACTCTCTATTAGAATTGGTCTGGAATTATTTTCATGGATAGACTGGGTTTATGAATTTTGGAGACAAAGACCAGGTAATGTGCTATTTCCATCACTTCATATCAAGGGTTCATACTATCAACACGATTTGTTACTGTTGATGTAAGGCATTATCAGCCAGTGAAATAGAATTGTCAGATTTCTTTCCTGTCAATGTATTACCACATCCCCTTTCTATGTATAATTCTTTGAGAGGAAGCAACCATACATATTTCACACTTAAAGAGTGAGGAACTGTGATCCCCCCCTTGAGGGTAGGTTGTCTGGAATCAAAGAAAGATGGAGTAGCTATATTAATTTCAGGCAAAGCAGATTCTAGAACAAGAAAATGTGGGGCACCTGGTTGTTTCAGTCAGTTAAGCATCTGACTTCAGCTCAGGTCGTGGTCTCACGGTATGTGGGTTCAAGACCATGTAGGACTCTGTGCTGACAGCTTGGAGCCTGGAACCTGCTTCAGAATCTGTGTCTCCCTGTCTCTCTGCCCCTTCCCTGCTCCTGCTCTGTCTCTCTCTCTCTCTCAGAAATAAATAAACATCCAAAAAATTTTTAAAGAATTCTGGGCATTAAAAACACCATAACTTTTTAAAAATGGAAATCATACTAAATATGTTCTCAGCTGCAGATAAAATTACACAAGAAATCAATGACAGAAAGATAGCTAGGATATAACAAAATATTTAGAGATTAAAAAACACACCTCTTATTAACACATGGGTCAAAGAAGAGGTTTTGAGAAAAGCTAAAAATAGTTTGAGCTAAACTAAAATGAAGATACAACTTATCAAATATAGGGGATATATTAAAAGCTCTACTTAGGGGAAACTTTATAGCATTTAATGCATATATTAGAAAAGAAACAAATATGTAAAATCAATAATCTTACCTTTTTCCCTTAGCAAGCAAGACAAAGAGGGACAATTTAAGACTAAAACCAGTGGACGAAAATGAAAAATAAAAATTAGAACCAAAAATCTCGGTGATGTTAAAAGCAAGAATAAAATAGAGAAAATCAATTTATCTGAAGTCCCTCAATGTTTTTTCTTTAAAAATGAATCCCTTGGGGCTCCTGGGTGGTTCAGTCAGTTTAGCGTCCGACTTCAGCTCAGGTCATGATCTCCCGGTTTGTGGGTTCGAGCCCTTCGCTGGGCTCTGTGCTGACAGCTCAGAACCTGGAGCCTGCTTCAGGATCTGTGTCGCTCTTTCTCTACCTCTCCCCTGCTCACACTCTCGTTCTCTCTGTCTCTCTCAAAAATAAATAAAATGTTTTTTAAAAAATGAATTCTACCTCTATAAAGTTTCTCTTACTCTTGAAATAATGTAGGTACTATTGCACAGATATGTGCTTCAAATCACATGTTAACTAAAGTACTTGAACCCAAGACTTCAGGTACAACTTGTGTTATATTCACTTGGGGCAAAACTTGGGTTGTCTACCCTTTTTTCAACATCAACCTAGAAGCAGATTCTTTTTTTCCTGTATTAATCTCCATTCCAGGAAGTCAAAATATCCTATAAGTATATAATGTTAGAGGCATCTCGTTTGGTGATTTTCAAACTTTAAGGTTCATATGAATCATCTGCATATATTATAAAAATTCTGATTTGTTAAGTCTTGGGTAGAGCATGAGATTCTTTATTTTTAGGAATCTTCACACTGGTGCCAATCTTGTTAATCCTTTGAGGAGCAAGGATGTGGTCAACAATTCTCATCTTATACCTGAGGAAATAAAGCCTCAAAGAGCCAGCTGCAACTTATGCTAAATAATGTCTTTCAGAATGGATGATTCAAAAATATATAAGCCTAAAGCAATAATATTAACATATAAATATGTGCAGCTTTGCATTCACTTCTCAGTGCTGGTGTGATAGAGGAAACTCTCTTGGCTTATTTGTTATATTTGTTTTCTAAGTTTGTTTGGGAGTATTCTAAATTGTTTGAAGTGACTTTTGCTTTTTAGTTCGGTATAAAATGTTTGTGTTACACAAAGATTCAGTCAAAATCTAAAATAGATAACAAGCAATTTTCCAAGATGTCTGAGAACTTTGGTATAAGGAAGTCATTATGTAGAGTTCTAACCCTCCTGAAACCTTGGGATTAGCCTAATGCTGCTCGCATATTGACCAAGACTCTGTGTCCATAAAAGAGAAGTATGACAGAAGGGAACCATATGGTGGGTCTGAAATATTCAGAGTGTTCATTACAAATGTGGCAGGTAAGGTTGCAGCTGTTCTGGATGAAGGAAATTAATGATATATTTTTCTGAGAACTTTGTTTAAAAGGATGATGTAATATTCAAGAGGAAACAAAGCTGGAGGAATCCTGAATTCATCTGAATAACAACACATTTTTCATTCACCAAAGAGCGGATAGAAAAGAGTAATCTACTTGCTTTCAATTGATCATACTATTTTTTATCAACACTTTGATAAAGATGAAAAAAATAGATTTTATTCTTTTTTGTTTGTTTGACATATGAGCTAATATAAGTGTAACAAAGAATAAATAAACTTGTGTTTCTCATTTATTGCTCATAAAAATCATATCAAATGGTCATCAATAACTAATGGGCAGGTATAGATGTTCTTTGTTTACTAAACCTTTTCAGGGGTAATATTTGCTTTATTTCTAAAGTTATTGCTTCCACTCTTCTTTATACTTATCTAAGGATTTTATGTTCCTGGATATTGGCAATTAAACCTAATAGTGGCTTTCTGAATATTGCTTCAAAACAAAAACTGTCTCCTTTGCCTGAGCTTAAGATTATTTATATTCCTTAGTACTTTTCTCAATGGTTGAAAAGACAAAAAAGACATGCTATGCTATGGTTGACAGGAATTTTGATTAGGAAATATTTATACAGCAGGGACTCAAAGAATAAAGGTACAGTTTATATGGTAATAATTGAATTCAGTTAGATGCCTATTCTAAAATTTTTCATTCTGATGTTTTTCAATAGCTTTTATCAATAAGTCATTTTTAAACATTTATTTATTTATTTGATGTTTATTTATTTTTGAGAGACAGAAAGAGACAGAGCATGAGTGAGGGAGGAGCAGACAGAGAGTGAGACACAGAATCTGAAGCAAGCTCCAAGCTCTGAGCAATGTGCAGACTCCAACATGGCGCTCAAACTCACAAACTGTGAGATCATGACCTGAGCTGAAATTGATGCTTAAACCACTGAGCCATCCAGGTGCCCCTATCAATAAGTCTTTTTGATTGCTCTGGAATGTTTGATCTCTCAAAACCTTATTGTAGACAGGTTTCTACTTACAGATAGAGGAAGTGTGGGTGTGTAGTATATATGTGAACATATATTTGCATAAATATTTGTACACAATGAAATATCTATCAACATTGCATTTCTGATTCTGAAAAAATAGTATTCTCAATAATTTGCTCCTGGCTATGTCCATGAGCTAATGGTTTCTTAAATATCAGCATTGTCATGGGGCGCCTGGGTGGCTTAGTCGGTTAAGAATCCGACTTTCGCTTAGGTCATGATCTCGCGGTTCGTGGGTTTGAGCCCCGCGTCGGGCTCTGTGCTGACTGCCAGCTCAGAGCCTGGAAGCTATTTCAGGGTCTGTGTCTCCCTCTCTCTCTGACCCTCCCCTGCTCACGCTGTCTCTCTCTCTCTCTCCTAGAAATAAAATAAAAATATAAAAAAAAATCAGCATTGTCAGAATTCCAAGATCCCACACTTATCTATTTTATATTCTCTAATTTATTATAAGTTTGCAAGGATTTAATGATATTGAAGGCTTATATGACACTAATTTTCACATTCTGCTTGGGCTGCCTTACAGGTTTATATGCATTCAATACCTATTTCAACTCAACTACTCTCCCCATTTGACAGATAACGAATGCCCACACACAGGGTTAGTACCTTTCCCAGGAAAGAAATGAGACTGAATTTCACACAATCTGTCTCTCATGTGAAATAATAGATGCAGGATTCATTTTTGCATGTTTGACATCAAGAACTTTATAACAAATACTACTTTTCCTCTGCGCTCAATTTCTCTTTTCTTCCTCTCCACTCTTAAAGTATTTATTTTTTAAAGTTTATTTATTTGAGAGAGAGAGAGAGAGAGACCATGAGTGGGGAAGATGGCAGAGAGAAAGAATCCCAAGCAGGGTTTATGCTGTCAGCACAGAGTCTGACAAGGGGCTCAGTCTAATGTAATGAACTGTGAAACAGTGACCCAAGCCAAAATCAAGAGTTAAACACTTACCCGACTGAGCCACCCAGCTACCCCATATTTATTTTTTCTTAACATAGGTAAAGAGAATAAGAAGAAACATCTTTAGTAACACACTTTAATATGCACATTACACAGCCTTGGTCTTAATATTAAAATTAGCAATGGTAAAATCACAAATTTTATTTTATATTCCTAATGTACTACAAAAAAAGAATTTGGTATTTTTTTTATTATTTTTTGGCTCTTTTTCTGTATTATTTTGGTCCATTTTTAGTTAATACCATTTTACAATTAGATTTTCAAAAATCAACCAAATACTTATTGATAGAGCAATTGAAAAATTCTCACTGTGTTGTTAAATCTTTTGTCATCTCTTCTAACATCATAAATATTACAGATGTAAAAATAGTCTAAAATTATTTTACATATTAAAATAAGAACTAAAATGGGCCTTAAAAAATCTACAGGTATATTAAACATCCAAGTATGATTTTTGGTTACTCTTGTGTTCTTATGAAAGAAAGAAATTGAATACTCCATCAATTATACTTGTCTACCTATTGCTATAATTCATATTTATCAGATACAATGATCACTGGAGTAAAATGACAATAGTTGTATAATGGCAGTTAGCTATGGTATACAAAATAAAATGCCTTTTATAGTGCCATAGGTTCTTCTCAAATAAATAGATCTGTTAAACTAAAAAAAATGTTGGCCAATACAGTTATCTACTTAGCAGAGTTTTGATGTGTTTTGCTAAATTGCCCAGACACATTTGAAATCATCATATTTGGAGGGTTTTTTTTTAAAGTTAATGATTTGAGTTAACATGTGGGACATTAAAATGTTTTACTTACTCAGTACAAATTCTCAAGTGTAAATCTTTGTGTGGATAGTTTATGCTTTGAAGACAGTTTCTGTTTGACCCTCAAGATCTCAGTCAAAGAATGAAAACTTTATGACTTGTATTCTTCCAAATGGTCACACATTCATACATAAACTGGCCAGGTTAAATGTTTGGATAGAGACTTATTCATTAAACACAAATATTTGGGTCAGAAATGGAAGAGAGAATGATTTTCAGCACTTATGCTTGCTTTCATTTTTAAAAGAGTCAATGTTCTGAACGTTTGAAATATCTTTCAGCAGAAGAGATTTGGGGGATTTTCTTAGCACCACATTCTGAGAATCTGTTATTACTACTAGAAAGTATGTAAAGGCAATATTACTATTTTACCCCTAAGTAAGTCATAATGAATAAAAATTGCTCTTTGATTATCATTTATCTCTGGATAGAAAACTGACAAATGTCTCATTATTCCTACAAGAACTTTCAAGAGATTATCAAAGAAGAATTCATACCAAGAGCCTAGAATTCTATAGTTAATTTGTCTCCTTTCCTGCAGGATTACAACATTGAGTCATTAGCTGTATTTATTAAGGACTTCAAAATTCCTGTTGGAATATTGCTCTGCCACTTCTGACTATTGGATATAGTTAAAAAAACAATAAAGCATTATTTAGCAAACTTGAGCAACTGTTAAATAGTTACCCTTGGCTTCCAATGTTTTTCTACAATTTTAGAACATTATGTATGAGAAGAAAATCTTTTCTATTCATTTGGCTTAAAATGGTTGAATGTGAGAAGTGGATATTTCTGGTTGTACATGGTTAAACACAAATATAAAATACACACATTTATTTCTACTCCTTTAATAAACTGCTGAATTGATCAAAAGAGATATAAAGAGATATGAACCAGAAGGACAGAGATGATAGGAGAGGAGAGAAGAAGGGATAAACATTTTTGGAATATGGAAAATAGATGAACAGTCAAAGGAAAAGGTTGATAGTTGTCTGATCCTTTCCTTGGCTTCAGGCTGCCTGAGGATTGGATACTCTATAGGATGAACTTTGTTCCCCCATATTCATGTTGAACTCTTAAACACTGGTAACTCAGAACCTGACAGTATTTAAAGATAGGATCTTTAAAAAGGCAATTAATGTTAAATGAGGTCATGAGGGTAGTTCCTAATCCAATATGACTGGTGTACTTTTAAGAGAAGGAGACTAGGACATAGACACACACTGAGGAAAAGCCTTGTGAAGATATAAGAAGAAGAAGACAACCATCTATAAGCCAAGGAAAAGACTCAAAATGAAACCAACCTTGCTGACTCTTTGATCTTGGACTTCTAACCTCTAGGACTGTGAGGGCATAAATTCCTGTTAAGGTAGCTAGTTTGTAGTAGTTTGTTACACAAAGTAGACTTATACAAATACTTGAATTAACTGCATAGATTCAAAGAATATATAGGAGATTCAGATCCAAAGGAAAGAAAGAAGAAAGAAAGAAAGAAAGAAAGAAAGAAAGAAAGAAAGAAAGAAAGAAAGAAAGAAAGGAAGGAAGGAAGGAAGGAAGGAAGGAAGGAAGGAAGGAAGGAAGGAAGGAAGGAAAAGAAATACACCTGAGTTTGCTATGTACTGAAGCAAGTCTCTGTACTTAGTTTTAGAGACTGTTAACTGGCTATTCTCTAATTGATTACTAACCTCTACTTGGTTAGTAATTTATAAATAATGAGTTTCAGCAGCATCAGACAAAAGAATGCAAGTATCTAGATAACTGGTAATATAGAAAAGTCAAAGCATCCCTAAAGCTGATGGCTTCTTGGAGTTGAAGTGATTCATACCCACTTAGTATCACCTCATTTAACCACACATGGGAGTCATGAGACCTTGGTTATGCTTTTGTACCTGCCATGATTCCTCTTCTTTATTCTTTCTTAAATCTAAATAAATTTCATATTTGGTGAAGGCTACTGTGCCTTGCAAATTTGAATGACAATCTAAACCCAAGGCCTAAACCCTTGTTTGAACAGAGTGGGAGCTGCAACTACTAACCATCTCAGATTACTGAAAGGGAAATTAATGAGAAGTGAACACAATTGCCCTTCAGAATAAAGGACAGGTTCTGAATTTGTTACAAGTTTTCCTATGGAAGAAACAAAAAGGATGAAAACTGGCAGATGGTAGAAATTTAGATGAGAACAGTGGACCCTTGAGCTCTTTTCCAACCCACATGCCAGACAACTTACTATCCCTTTTTCTCTTCATCCCATCCCCTCCCCAGTCTCTGAACAGAATTCTATCTTTTAAGGATATTAAACCAGTAAAGACAACAATTCAGGAACACCACTTAACATGGAGTCAACAGTGAGTTAGATGGTTATAAATAAGTCAATTATGGAAAAGTCTGTTTACAGAATGGTAGAAACTTCTGTCCCCATTTCCATCTCATCTTTGAACTCATGCAGCCAGATATGATTTCTTTTACTCAGTGCATTATTCTGCACAAAAACTGGTTGTAGGGAAAATGTATGAAATCCTGATATTTGGAGATGCACAAATAAAGCCTACCTGCCACAAGATTGTCTTTCAATAAAGCCTATTAATTGACAATTTCTTCTCATGCCAATTTCTTCCCATGCTTTAACCTCTTCTGAACTCTTGGTCAGAAAGCTATCAGAGAATGTGCTTCATCAAAATGAAAAAGGTAAACTAAGAAAGAGGGAGAAATCTAGAATAAAATGGAAATTAAACACAGAACAGACAGAAGAGTCCTATATCAAAATCTCTACAGTGGGCCAGGATAATAACTGTATTAGATTGTAGCAGCCAAGCTCTAGAAGGAATGTCATAGAGCGGGGAGTGGGGGGAGCTGAGAACAGATAGATTATATCATTCATTTGATCATGTAGGAAATAATACTAAGAATTATGTAAGAGCTATAAGTATGAATTTGGAAACAGTCAGTGGTAGATATTAAAAAGAAAAAAAGAAATTGAGAAAATGCTGTAATTATCAACTCCAGGAAAAACAAATGCTTTAATAAACGAAATTGTAAGTAAAAGTTTTATGAAACGCAAGTATAATTATACACTGCTTTTCTTGGTAGTAGATAAATTTACAAAGCTATGTTATTATAAACACTGAATATAGATTTCATCAAAAATATAACCTAATCATAATAGCAGGATAGAGGACAGGAAGAAGAAGTTTAAGGGAGTTTATCTAAAGTATCTTATAATATACAACAGATCATGTTTAAACATTAGTGCATCAAGAAATAATGGTGGGCTAGATTGTTGTGAACTTGACAGGCGTTATGGCCAAATCCTTCTAAGGTTTTCTCTAAGAAGCAGAAATCAGAAACTATATTTTTCCAGATTTCCCTTCTCCACTTTCTTCATGCAAAGAGTAATATTTTCATTAGATTTGAAAAGTAGAGAAGAAGGACAAGCCTTTATTACCAAATGGCAATTAAAGGTAGACACTTGACTGATGTGAGATTTCAAGAAGCCTCTGGTTGAAATCTCTGAGAATCATCTTCATTGGTGCTGATAACTGAAATACTTGAATGGAAATGGTCCCGAGATTCCTGAGATTTGCAGTGGCTTTGCGATCAGCATATATGATCCACTTGTTTGCATGCTTAAGCTAAGATCTTCATTGGCTATTTTCCAGACTTCCCCCCTCCCCAGCTTTTCCAACAGTTACATAAACCTTTAATTTCTTGTATTAAAACCATTGAAAGATGTCAGTTGGCATCCAGCATCTCGAATTGAATTGGTACTTACATAAGCAATACAAAATTTGTATTTGAAATAAGATCAATATGAGAATGATTAGCTAAAATGTTAAATCGTATAAAATTGGCGAGAGAGTAAGATTTTGAAAAATCTGTACATATTAATATTCTACATGCACACAAAGATTTTTCAGGACAGAGAATATTATGGTTGATGCACAACAAAAAAAGCATGTGGTTTCCGTGAGAGACTCTTAAATACAGAGAATAAACTGAGGGTTGATGGAGGGAGGTGAGGGAGCAGGGAAAATGGGTGATGGGCATGGAGGAGGGCACTTGCTGGGATGAGCCCTGGCTACTGTATGTAAGTAATGAACCACAGAATCTACCCCCAAAATCAAGAGCACACTGTGTACACTGTATGTTAGCCAATTTGACAATAAACTATATTAAATAAATAAATAAATTTAATTAAATAAAACAAAAGTTAAAAAAAAAAAAAAAGGATGTGGTTTCCCAGTGCCTCAATTTCTTAACACTGGGGTAGAGCAATGAGATTCAGATGTTATCCTACATACGTTGTTTTGTACAACATGTGAGGAACCACCCCCATAAAGAACCTGGGTGCTCCGCTCCTTGAAAAGGGTGATTTTGCTCTAACCCGTTAGTAAGTATAATTTCTCCAGGGAGAAGTTAAGATCATTGCCTCCAGCTTTATAACATTTTTATACTATATGTTTATGATCCTAGGTCTCAAATCCCCAACTACACAGAAATAACTCTGTGGAGTTATCTTACTACCTAAATCAGTCATAAAGGATCCTTTCAAATTTACTCATGTTGCAACTTTCCATAAGATTTTCCCAGAAAGCCTTAACTATGCAGAAATATAAAAAAATATTTTCTTTACAATCCTACAGAAGATTATTGTGTTTTCAAAAAATTCTGCATCATATGGATATTTAAATTTGTGCATATGTCTGCTAGGAATTTACCCAAGGGATACAGAAATGCTGAGGCATAGGAGCACATGTACCCCAATGTTCATAGCAGCACTCTCCACAATAGCTAAAACTTGGAAAGAGCCTAAGTGTCCATCAACAGATGAATGGATCAAGAAGATGTGGTTTATCTATACCATGGAATACTACATGGCAATGAGAAACAATGAAATCTGGCCATGTGTAGCAACATGGATGGACCTTGAGGGTGTTATGCTGAGCGAAATAAGTCAGGCAGAGAAGGACAAATATCATATGTTTGCACGTATAGGAGGATTAGGAGGAACTTGACGGAGGAACAAGGGGGAGAAGAAGGGCGGAAATGGTGGTGGAAAGGGAGAGAGGCAAACCATGAGAGACTCTTGAATGCTGAGAAACAAACTGAGGACTGATGGATGTGGGGGGGAGGGGGGATGGGCATGGAGGAGGACACTTGTGGGGATGAGCACTGAGTGTTATGTGGAAACTAATTTGACAATAAACTATTTGTAAAAAAAAATAAATAAAATAGGCAACGGTTACAAATATGCAAAAAAAATAAATAAATTTGTGCATATGTTACTATAATTATTTACTATTTTTTAATTTTTTAATCTTTTATTATTATTTTTTAAATGTTTATTTTTGAGAGAGAGACAGAGAGAGAGAGGAAGAGAGAGACAGAGACAGAGAGAGAGAGAGCACTGACAACAGCAAGTCCGATGTGGGGCCTGAAGTCACCAAAAATGAGATCATGACCTGAGATGAAGTTGAACATTTAACTAACTGAGCCACCCAGGTGCCCCTATTTATGACTTTTTAAAAGAATGGATGGGGGCGACTGGGTGGCTCAGTCGTTTAAGCGTCCACCTTTGGCTCAGGTCATGATCTCATGGTTCGTGGGTTCGAGACACCCCCCCCCCTCCCCGTCGGGCTCTGTGCTGACAGCTAGTTCAGAGCTTGGAGCCTGCTTCAGATTCTGTGTCTCCCTCTTTCTCTGACTCTCCCCTGCTCGCTCGCTCTCTCTCGCTCTCTCT
Source organism: Hyaena hyaena (assembly GCF_003009895.1). NCBI lineage: Eukaryota > Metazoa > Chordata > Mammalia > Carnivora > Hyaenidae > Hyaena > Hyaena hyaena. The sequence goes on along the minus strand of NW_024082209.1, from coordinate 129,490 downwards.
CTCTCTCTCTTTGAAATAAAACAAAATAAATAAAAGAACGGATGATCTTGGACCTGGATAAGCCTTCACTGGAGAGGTAGTTACAACCATAGCACAAGCAGAATTTCAAACAGATTGTTTACTGTTTATTTTATAATATTTGCTACAGAAATGAGAGGTCTTTAGGAATCACATATTTTGTTGAAGGACCCACCTTCCCCTTGTGGGAGACACAATGTCACAGCAACCCAACTCTGGCTATGAAGCCTGCATCCAGATGTTAGTCTTCAAAAGACTATTGGCTGTAAAATTGGTTTTGTTTTTTATAACGATTTTCACTTTTAGAAGGCCATAGTCTTATTTTTATTATTTTTAAGTTTATTTATTTATTTTGAGAGAGAGAGAGCAGAAGCGCAGAAGGGGCGGAGAGGAGAAACAGAATCCTGAGCAAGCTCCATGCCACCAGCGCTGAGCCAGACACGGGGCTCGAACCCACGAACTGTGAAATCATGACCTGAGCTGAAATAAAGAGTTGAAGGCTGAACCAACTGTGCCATCCAGGCCTCCCAGAAGGAAATGCTTTTCTTAAGTGTACTAGTAATATTTCCCCGTCCAGGACCATAGTTGTAATACAATTATTTTAGCCTTAAGTTGATAGACAGATTCTGCCTCAGCTTCTAGGAAATTAAAAGCAAACCCAGAAAACCTCAACAAATTAAAAGTGAAGCATCAGCGATACCAAATAGGAAGACAGGCCTTAGAAATTGTGAAGGGGTTATTTGCATGCAGCTTATGTTGTAATTCCCAGGAATACATTTGATTTTTTTTTTTTTTTTTTTTTTTTGCAGTCTTCAATGGTAGAATATTTTATTCCTGCTGACAGGAAGAATAGCTGCTTTGAACATAACAAAAGCAATTGTGTGAGAAGTTCAACATGACTTTATTGCCCTACCCCTATAGTCTCTGCATTTCCTTTTGCATATTTAAATGTAAAAAAGTAGATCCATTCCTGGTACTTAAAAAATGAGATTTTTGGTAAGGGCAGCATGACATATTCAGGCAGGACATGCGCCTTCTTTATTACCTACTTTTTCCTCAGTTGAAAATGCTTTGGAGGGCTTCTGAGTGGCTCAGCGGGTTAAGTGTCCGACTTTGGGTCAGATCGTGATCTCAGGGTTCATGAGTTCGAGCCCCTTTTAGGGCGCTGTGCTGTCAGCACCACCCAGCTTCTGTTCCCCGTCCCCCTCTCTCTGCCCCTACCCCACTTGCACTCTCTGTCTCTCAAAAATAAATAAGCAGTTAGGGGCATCTGGGTGGCTCAGTCGGTTGGGCGTCTGACTTCGGCTCAGGTCATGATCTCACAGTGAGTGAGTTCGAGCCCCGTGTTGAGCTCTATGCTGACAGCTCAGAGCCTGGAGCCCATTTCAGATTCTGTCTCCCTCTCTCTCTGCCCCTCCCCTACTCATACTCTGTCTCTCTCAAAAATAAACAAACATTAGAAAAATTTTTAAAAATACTTTGGGAGAGTATGTTATAGACATTTGATAATTTGTGTCTTTTTGGAAGAACCGTCTGGAGTATCAACAACTACATTTAAAAAATCACAAATGACCATTTTTTCTAGGAATACGGATAAAATCAGACCCTGGTCTCTAACATTTGCTTCCCTGCTTTCCTCACAGCTCTGCTACCCGCCTTCCACTTGTAGCTTCACATATGTTTCAGTCCCTAAGATGAACCCTATCTAATTAAGAGAAGCTTAACTGAACTGAAGACAATGTCTAAAATTCAGTAGTGACTCAGTCGCCACATCTGCCCATGTGATTTCACAGGATGTGTCTTTCCTTCCCCAGTGTCTCCTGGACACTTCCTGTATTTAAGACTCAGTTCAAGCTCTCCCTCCAGGAGCCATCCTTCTATCCACACTCACACTGGTTGCCGATCAGCCCCTTCATTCTGTCTCTCTCTCTTGTAGGTTGATGATGTCACATTACAGCAGTTTACATGTCTGAAAAGCAGGGATTGGCTTCTTTGAAGCAAGGAGTGCTGCATCCTTCTTCATATCTCCCTTCAACACCTAAGAAGGTACAGGCACGTGCAAAGGCTTTGAAGATGTTTGCTAAATGGCTGAATGAGTAATTGATAAAATTCCTTGCAGATTCAGTAAAAGAGGATAGAGACCCACTAGCCTTAGTGTCATCGGGGCCTTGGGCAGAGCCAGGCTGTTGGCTCGTGTTGCAGTATCAGTACCAGTGTGGCCGGACCTGGCAGAAGCTGGTTAGAGGCCACCTCACTTTGTTGATTTCACTTTAGGGCTGTTTTAGTTGATTAACCTTTCCTAGAAATATTCCCACAAACTGAATTGTAGCCCCCAGAGAATATTTTACTTCTTTGCTTTCCCTTTATTGCAGGAATCTATAGAACACAGGCAATGCTGCTGAAAGCAAGGTTTAAAGAAAGAGACAAAATAAGGAAAAAGGTCTTAAAGTTTTCTGGATCAAAAAAAATCAAGGAAGGTAACCTCTTCTCTTTGATAATCCAACCCTTTATTTTTAAGAACTGCAATATTTCTTTTTTTTTTTTTTTTGCACTTTTATGTAGTATATAACTAGATCCAGTGGATTGGCTAATATTTTAGCAAAAGAAAAAAATTGACTACTGCTGAATTTTATCATCTCACTTATTAATTAAACTGGTTTATTATGAAGATTACCAAAATAATCAAGTGCACACTTTAATTTTTGCTGCTGTAAAAATGAAAATAAACTGGTTTGACCATAAGCATCAGTTATTAGCTAACTTATTCAGGTAGTTTTATATACTGATTCCTAAGTCAATAAAGGTGAGAAAAAATTATTTCAGCTCATTTCAATTTCATCACTTAAAATATTTTATCTACTTTGAATTTTTGCATACTTCTGAATTATTTTAGAAAAAAATTCTTACTCTTGAAAAAAGTTAAAAGTTTCTAATAATCATTGCTATTGCTATGTGCTTTCAAATATTACCTTTAGTTATTTCCTACCTTTAGAAACTTATTACTTAGATTCATAACTTTTTCTTCTGACAATTCCTGACATCTGTCCCAAATTCCAATAAATAGAATTATTAAGGTATCTTTGATCTTTATATGTTAAGGTCTTAAGCTGTTTTTGGATTTTCTGAGAAAGCTACCTAGAAATACAAAACTGTCCCCCTTTACCTTTTAAAAATAATGGATAACGGAAATAATTATATTAGTTTGTATTCTCCATATTTTCTTTTAAAGAATTTAGGATTAAGAAACTTAACAAATTTAAAAGGTAGTTTACTTTTTTTAGATTAATTTTATATAAGTAAAATTGTTAATATAAATATGTTTCAGTGATTGCACATTTTTCAAGCTAAAAATATACTCATGTTTATTTTTTATTTTTTGGGGGAGATTTATATATACATTTTAAATTTTAAATTTAGCCAATATATTTAAATTTTAGTTAGCCAATATACAATACAATATTGGTTTCAGGAACAGAATTTAGTGATTCATTACTTACATACAACACCCAGTACTCATCATGACAAGTGCCCTCCTTCATACCTATCATCCATCTAGCCCATCCCCCACCCATGTCCCTCCATCAATGTTCAGTTTGTCCTCTATTATTAAGAGTCTTTTGGGGTGCCTAGGAGGCTCAGTCAGTTAAGTGTCTGACTTTTCGGCTCAGGCCATGATCTCATGGTTTATGAGTTTGAGCCCCGTGTTGAGCTCTGACTGAAAGTGAAGCACGCGCTCTCTCTCTCAAAATAAATAAACTTAAAAACAAAAAGAGTCTCTTGTGGTTTGTTTCTGTCTCTCCTCTACGCCAGCCCTGCCCTTCCCATATGTTCATCTGTTTTATTTCTTAAATTCCACCTATAAAAATATACTCTTATTTAGACACACAGATTGGTACAATGATTGTCTATAAATTATTTTTTTCTAGGTTTCAATGATATTATTAAACAGGAATATACATAGTATACTTTAGGGTATAAAGGCCCTGAAAACTTTTCAATGTTCTTACTCTTTGCAACATATTCTTATTCCCAGGGTTACTAGTGAGTATATTTTCATGCATTGGTTTTATGATGTCTCAAGAGAACCTATTTTCTTTCATTTTCATAACATTTGCTAACATATCATATCGAACAAGGCTCTTCAATATTACCTTCATAGCAGGTATAAACTTGCTGTTATCTAAAACAATATTCTGAGGAGTGGCTGGCTGGCTCAGTTGGTAGGGCACAGAACTCTTGATCTTGGGGTCATGAGTTCGAACCCTATGTTGGGTGTAGAGTTTATTTAAAAAGAAAATCTTAGAGCAATAGTCTGCAGACACCTTAAATGCATAGTGAAGAACGGCTACCGTTGATGTCTGAGGGGCCTGCAACACCATGCTGACAATATTGTGAAGGTGTGAAAGGCACTATGTCAAACTCTTGAAGCTTCTTTGAGCACCTCCAGATGAATTTTAAATAGTTGCTCCAGCAATGGGGTTATGAATTAATTTTGTAATTTTTTTTTACTGTTTATTTGTAGTCAAGGTGGATAAAAGCCTCAGCTCTTACAGGGCAAAAAACAAATAGTTGCTTGCCTTTTTTTTTTTTTTTTTTAATAATTGCTTGACTTTTTATTTCCTCTCTTAAGGAATCTCATTGATCTTTTTCTGAGGATAACAACATTCATTTCACCAAGACTGTTATTAAGGAACTTTGTACGTCATTGTATTTAATTCAAAACGCCAATGCCCATGTCACTGTCAATCTTCAGATAAGTGAAGAAAGGACAAATGGAATTTTCGAACTTGAACCATATTTCAAAAACTCTTGAACTCTGTGAATATCATCTCTAATCTCAGAGGCTGCCTTCATACAGACTAATATACTGAAATATTTTAAAGGCCTCACAAGATCATATTATTAAAAGATATCAGAAAGCTTTTCTGTGACTATCCTCTGAAAAAATTTCTTCACATCTTACAACCTAGGAAACATACTCAAGAACGTCCACCCCTGAGCCTTGAGTGGATCTAAGGGTGTCGATCCTTGGATTCATACCCTTCAATTAAATATACATCAGTTACCCTCAAATTACTGAGACTGCGTATGTAAGAGACCTCGAACTGAGGATTTGGGGAGAAGCTTCCAGAAGTATCTGACTGCAGCAAAGAGGCAGCTTCTTTTCTTGCCTATTTGCTTAAGGTTTGTGATTTTTACAAGTACATAATACCTCTTGACAGTGGTAAAATCCCCCTTTTTTTGCAGATAAAACATTTTCAAAAACTATCATTAATATACAATATTCTATTAGTTTCAGGTGTATAGCATACTGAATCAATATTTTTGCACATTACAAAGTGATTACCTCCTTAGGTCTAGTTACCATCTGTAATTCAATATTGAATAATATTATTCAAATATTATTGAGAACATGCCCTATGCTGTGCCTTAACATATCAGTGATTTATTTGTTTGTTTGTTTGTTTATTTATTGGAAATTTGTACCTCTTAATCCCCCTCACCCATTTCACCTGTCCCTCTCCCCACTCCCTTCCCTTCTACCAACCACCAGTTTGTTCTCTGTATCTAAGAGTTTGTTCATCTTGGTTTTTAGTTTGTTTTAAAATTCTAGCTATAAGTTAATCATACGGTATTTGTCTTTCTCTGATTTATTTTACCCTATACCATATAGATTCATCCATGTGGTTGAAAATGGCAATATTTTTTCTTTTTTTCCCTTTTTTTTTGTTTAAGTGTTGTGACTTTTACAGACACATAATAGCCTCTTGACAATGATCAAGTCCCTATTTTTAATATTGACTTTTCCATCCCCAGTCACTCCTTGATATGAATCTAATACCTGGATAGTATTTGCTCAGACTTTGGCTAAAATATATCATGAGACAGACTACTGGATTTGTACTCTTTCATTTTACTGCTTGTTTTTCTCATGTATCAGTTTCTTGTAACAAATCTGCAGCTTTTCTAAGGGACGTTTTTAGATGGCAAACACAATAAGCCAGAGACCCAGAAATCTAAAACCTGTTATCATGACACACCTCAGAAGGGAGTTTTGTTTCTGCACTGAAACGAATGGACAATTCCTATTTGCTAGATTTCTAACCAAATTTTACAAATTAGAGTTTGGTGAGGAATTAAGGAACTGATGGTGTATATATATCAAAACTGTCTTGCTTGTATAGAGCTTACAAAAAAGACCCCCATGTACAGTCAGTCTCAAACTCTTACTTTACTTTCCTATTTGTCATCTTGCTACCACAAAATTTATCTCTGGTATTGGACCATTCTTAATGAGTGATTCCAAAATATTCCAAAGCTATTTAACATTCCCAAGCCACATTTTTGGCTGAAAATGAATCTGGACATAATAAGAAGTCCTACTCCATTTTTTGATATTTGACTGCTAACATCTTGAAAATCTCAAAACTTCTTCTTGCTCTTCTGCTCCACACTTGGGAAAGCTGATAAGGAATTAAGAGTGTTCACTCCTTTGGTGCTGAGAAGAAATTAGGGCCATTCAAGTACCTGCCCCTGTTCCGGAAACTCACTTTATTTATTTTTTTTCATGTCTCTCATCACTTTATTTATTTGTTTAAAGAAAACTTTATTTTACTGTGGTATGAACACTTACCGTGAGCTCTGCACTCTTAACACATTGTTTTAAGTGTAAAATGTATTATTATTGACCAAAGGTACAACATTGTATGGTGGATCTTTAGAGCTTATACATCTTATATAACTGGAAGTTCATGTTCATTGAATAGTAGCTCCCCGTGTTTCCCTCTCCTCAGCCCCTGGCAATCACTATTCTACTCTTTTACTCTATGATTTTGTCTCTTTTAAAATCCCACATATGTGGAAATCATGCAGTATTTGTCATTCTGTGGCTAGCTTGTTTCACTTAGCATAGTGTCTTCCAGGTTTATCCATGTTGTTGCATGTTGCCTTATTTCTTTATTTTTTAAGTTGGTAGTTTTCCATTGTAGGTATCTACCACATTTTCGTTAGGCATTCATTTGTTGATAGACACTGAGCTGTTTCCACATCTTGGCCATTGTAAATAGTGTTGCAATGAACATGGGAATGTTAATATCTCTTTGAGATCTGATTTCATTTCTCTTAGATGTGTGCCCAGAAATAGCATTGCTGGGTCTATGACAGTTCAACTTTCTTTTTTTTTTTTTTTTTGAGGTTTCATGCTTTTTTTTTTCATTTTACGTTCCCACCAATAGTGTGGAGGGGTTACAATTCTCCACATCCTTGCCAACACTTGATATCTTTGTCTGCTTACAATTTTTTTATGATAATCATCCTACAAGTGTGCAGTAATATCTCACAGTGGTTTTGATTTGCATTTCCCTGATGACCAGTGATATTGAACATCTTTTCATATACCTGTTGCTTATTGATATGTATTCTGTGGAGAAATGTCTAAATTAAGTCAGCTCTGCTTTTTAACCACAATAAAAACTCAAGAGTCAGCTTCTTTCTTTGCTCTCTCAAGCCATTTAAGACTTGCTTATGAGGTTTACCATGCTGTCCCCAGAGACACAATTTAAGTCCTAGCCCTTTTTAATCCTCTTAGTTATGTGTGGTATCATCAGTTTTAATACCCAAAACAAATTTTGGATGGAGTCCATTGTGTACTTACAGAATGGCCATCAAAGTATTGATGCATTCTCTAGCTTCACCTGGAAAATGACCCAATGTAGGTACCAAAGCAACTTGTGTCAATGAAGTAACTATTTGCTCAGGAAATTCTTACTTAGAGAGATAAGACTGCAAACTAGTGAAAAAATTTCTTACTTCAGAAAATCTGCAAAACAACGGATCTGAGTTTGCTCATCTGGACAAATAGTTATCTAATCAGGACAACAGTCTGCTCACTTGGACAAATAGTTTGCTTATCAGGGCAATAGTCAGCTCATTGAGATTGGTTTCAAGACCTTGGTGTTGGTATGTCCACAAATCTTAGGTCATTATTGTCATGAACTGTGATGTGACCTTCAATCATTTTTCTTGTCTTATAAGTCCTACATTAAGCCCCTGGAGTCCAGAGAGTAAAAGCTATAAATACTCTTTCCTGTCCGCGCTCTTTGATACTATTAAGAGTTTATAAAGGTGATGTTCCATGTCTGTAATAAGTTTAATGAACTCAGCTTTACTGAGCAATAGTTTCTTCTTTCTTTTTTAAATTTTTTTAGGGGGTGTGATCTTTGTAGTGAGTCTAGAATTAACACATATTACACCTTGCTTGAATTCATAATTTTTTTTCTAACTGCTCTTTACATGGCTTAGCTAGTTTATAATCCATGCTGATTTTTCATGTTGCAGCCATCCTAAATATTGACTGTAGTATTTCATGGATAGTTTTTCTGTTCTGATTTATTTTTGCTTCTATCTGGATATAATCAAGCTAAATTTCACATATATCCAGGAATACAAATTTCTTAAGATTAAGAGACTGTGTGTTTACTATCTGTGCCACGGTGATTTATATACAGAGTACCCCATGAAATGTGTATTATGTTAATGCACTCCCATTGAATATGCTATTGACAAAATTCTTGAGTTCTATCTTTATCCTTCAACATATGGTGCTTCATATCTTGTGTTAGTTGTATTTATGTAGTCAATTCTTCAAACCAGAGGGCAGAACTAATTTGTGTAAATTATGTATAGTAATGAGAACCCAGTCTAATATTCCAAACAGAGCACAACAAAGGGCTTTCATTTTCATGTTGCAGATATTCTATTTTTACAATAAAGCCCACCAGATTGCATTAGTATTTGATGGGCATATTGTATTTTCTATCAAATATAGAATTAACTGAATTCTTAATATCGATTTTTTTCACCATTTACAGTGCTAAGTTATATATTGTAGTATTTCTACTCCTATGGTTGTTTCTTTGGACCAGGATCTAATTATTTTATTTCATTATTAAATTATTCCAGCTTCTCAAAATCTTGTCAAATCTTGACTCTGTCTTATACTGTATTAATTATTCTTCTTGGTTTTGTGCTAATCATAGATTTAGTATTATACTTTCTAAACCTTATCTTGATTATTAATGAACATCAGAACTTTACAGGTCCAAGGAGAGAGCTTTGTGTTATGGAGAAGACCTACAATCATGCTAGCGTCACTTGGTCATGTGTGTTTGGACTAGATACACAAGGGAAGTCTGGGTAATTTGGAAAGTGCTGTCAGATGCTTTCCCACTCTTGGATCAGAGTCTTTAGATAATCAAAGTTTTTAAAATGAAGCACTAAAACCTCTGGCTTGTGTATAACTCAAGACCTCATTCACTGATAGACTATTGATTCATTCTTCAAGTCTCATTTTAGACTCACTGTTTCTGGGAATCCTTCTGATTATACCTTCCGAGATTTGGTTAGGTGCCTCATCTGTGTGTTCATGTAAGATTCCTTACTATGACAGGAGTTTCGCACTTTAGTATAATTGCTTATGCACTTGTTTATATTTCACATTAGAGGGTAAACTTTTGAGGAGGGACTTAATTTTGTTCATTAATTGTACCCGCAGCTTTCAGACTTATGGCTGATATATATTCAATAATTATAAAAGGTCATTCCAAATACACTCATATTATTTTTTAATAAATGAATAAATGTTAACCTCTTTATTTTGTATGACTGATGTAATCTCCCTTAAGAGCCTCAATTCCACTGGATATCAGGCAAATTTAAGCTTGAATTAGAAAAAAAGTGCATTTTTTCCCAGTATGTATTCTGAGTTTAATTTGCTATCAGGACTAGTATTATTTTATGGGAAGGATCAGTTTTCTAAGTTCTTATCATTTTTCACCCATTCCCCACCCTTTATTTCCTCCTTCCAATATGGTGAATAGTTATATGAAAGAGTGTATTGAATCATATAAGGCATGGGGGAAAAAAAAGCATTCTTCTGCACGGTGAAATCTTCTGGACCCCATTGGCTCAGTGGAGTGGATGCCTTCTCTGTAATGAAGGGCTTGGCTGGCCTTTGTCTCCAGTTCCGGGAGGTAGCTTCTACATCCTTAGAAATTCCCTGTATAATATGAATATCTTTGTTACTTATAGTGGAGCTTGGTGGTTTATACTAATGAGGTGACTCATGGTAGAACTCCAGATAGAGCTAGCGCTATTGAGAGAAGATTCTAGATAGGGGCTGATCAGGCTAGAAAGACCAACTATGTGGTTAGGGGATTCCAGCTTTGAGCTATGAAAAAAATGTGGTATCAGCTCAACTTCTGGAGAGGGAAAAGGGTGGGGGTTGGAGATTGAGTTTAATTACATAGCCAGTGAACCAATAAAAAATGTCTACACAATAAAACTCCAGCAAAAACTTTGAAGACCTAAACTCAGAAAAGCATCCCTGGTTGGCACGCTGTGCATTTTGTTACACACTGATACGTGGAGAGGTGACACATCCTGATCCTATAAGGAGAGGACACTGGAAGCTTTTAGTTTATAATCCTCTGAGATCCTGACCTATGTGTTTTCTCTTTGACTTGCTCTGACTTGAGCCTTCTCAGGTATAATAAAACTAGGATAAATAGAGCACTTTTCTGAGTTCTGTGAGCCATTGTAGCAATCTTCCACCTTGATGGGATGGTGAGAATCCTCAAATTTACAGCCAGTTTGTTAGAAGGGAGGGTGACCCTGGGAACTCTCAGGTTTATGGTTGGTGTTTGAATTAAGAGTAGTCTTGCAGGGGTGCCCCTGGTGACTCTGTTGGTTAAGTGTCTGACTCTTGATTTTGGTTCAGGTCATGATCTTGAAGTTCATGAGTTGGAGCCTGATGTGGGGTGTGGAACCTGCCTGGGACTCCCACTCCCTTTTTTTTTTTCTCTCTACCCATCCTCTCTCAAAATACATAAATAAACTTAAGAAAAAAAAGTAGTTTTGTGGAGGACTGCATCCTTAACCTTTGAAGTTTGTCCTAATTCTAGTTGGTTAGGGCAGAAGACATGGTACCGATATTTTCTGTGTTGCTAAATTCTGAGCAGTTCTTGTAATGATCTGAGCTCTTTACAGACTTGCCATCTTTTCTAGAATACCTGTGGCCCTTATCCAGAGGATTTGGTTAATCTGAATCCCCTGAAAACCATAGAGATGAGGGTATACTGCTTGAGGTTTATATGTCCATCTGCCATAGCTTCTGGCATGCCATTGTTCTTTGTATTTAAATTAAGTTTATTTATTTGAGAGAGAGAGAGAAAGAGAGATAGAGAGAGTATACAAGTTGGGGAGGGACAAAGAGAAGGAGAGAATCCCAACCAGGCTCCATGCCATCAGTGCAGAACCTGATGCGGCACTAAACATCCTGAACTGTGAGATCATGACCTGAGCCAAGATCAAGAGTTGGATGCTTAACTGATTGTGTCCCCAAATGCTTCCCATTATTCTCTATCTTGTTGACAGTAATGGCATGCACTGGAGGCTAGTACTACCTCTGAAACTAAATGCTTACTACAATATAGAAAATGCTGAGAGTCATCATAGCTTGTTGGTTCTGCTTAGGGCTTTGTTGGACTTTATTACAGTTCAACTTCTCCTGGCAAATCAGGCCAGGAAATGAAATGTCATTTCTTTTTGAATTGTCATGTGCTCTGTAATAAAGTTCTTGTATGTTAATCTTCTTAGGTTCTGCTTCCAAGGATCCCACTCTGCAATCATTGTTGCCAGGACTATTCAGAGAAATAAGAGATAGAATTCAGGAGCTTAATCCTCTGCTAGCTCACATCTATGCCCCATAACTAGAATTAGATGAGTACAGAGGACTCTGGCATAAGGGAGAAATACTGTGGTTAAAACTTTCATAGTGAACTAGTTGGTACAGGGGCGGGGATAGTGGGGCAGTGAGGGGGTGTGGTGGCAGAGGAAGGATGTATCAGTGGAAAGGAATCAAAGGAGAGCTAGGGCAATGTATTACAACTTTGACAGATATGGGGTAAGTAACAACTGACATAAAGGACAGTGAAATCAAGTGACAGTTGTTAAGTGCAAACTTTAAGAATAAGGATAACCAAAGGGTAACAATGATTAAACAACAACTAAAAATTACATTTGAAAGCTAAGGGCTTCCCTGGTAGCATAAGGAGCTCTAATTAAAACCAGAGAGCTGTGAAAGCTGAGGGCTGGACCAAGGACTTTGTGAATAAAGTATCAAAGATTGAAAGAAAGTTAAACAGTGAATCATGACAGTCCTATGTAAAGTGAAGACTCTGACTGAGCAATAAAATGACTTAGTCATATGATGGAGACATCTGGGTTAATACACTAAATAATCTTATCTTCACAGATCCCCCAAGCCCTCCACTGATGTAGACATAGCCCACTCCTCCCTATTAAAGGCAGGGATACCCTCACCTCTGTAGAGACTCTCTGATGAAGGAATCTGGGTGTCTCATCCTTGGGATCTGCTATCACTGGGTTCCTGGTCATCTGGCTCTCAGGATGAAATCTCAACATAATTTGGCTGCAGGAAGTGTTTCTCAGACAAGATATTAAAGTGACTATTACCCAAGGAACTGCAGGAAATAGTTTCCCTTTTCCTGGGAAGAGAAATAAAGCACATCCTTCAAAGAAGCGTTATGAAAGAAACTGGAAATTCATGGCACAAAAATATCCATAAACATATTTTTAAGTGAATGAATAAATGAATGACTTAGATCATGTGACTTCCTCTAAGAATATCCCAAGTTGAAAGTACTTCTTGTGCACACAAATCACCTCTTATTACTATTTCTATTATAGGAGTTATTCCATTGTTGTTATTCTTCAGAGACCTGTCTCCTCTACACTTGGGGAAAATTTTGGAGGATCGTAAGTATGCTTGATTCATCTTTGAATGCAGAAACAACGGGCACAGTCTTCTTCTGAAATGAAACACTGAAACATCCATGGTTGTTTGTAATCGTAAAGCCCTTAAGGCTAAAGAAATATTAACTCATCTTTCTGCTCTTCTCTTAAACTCAGTTTTTTAAAACAATGCTTAATATCTTTCAAATTAATGAGTGAATAGGTGAAGACAATTTTTTGAAATTCAGTTGATTGATAGAAACCTTCTCTATGAAAGATATCTGGCTGGTTCAATGACTTTGATAGACCAAACATCTGGATGTATTTTATTTGAGTTGGCATTATTATGCTAAAATGGTAATACTAAGTGAAATGTTCTTTCCTATACTACAGTCAGATCATGTCTTTGGGGAGCCAATTCTTCCTTGGCCCACCAAAAATACATAAAATTTGAGAAAATGGGTAATCTTACCCAATTCAACTTTGTTTACACCAAGCCATAATGACAGAATTTTGTGGAAATCCAACTCCAGAAACCAGGGTCATTACCTCCTACAACCACATGAGCTCAAGCTGCCAATTTGGGGCTTAAGGTAAGCTCTCAAAAGATACCTGGTAGCAGTACCTCTATGTAAGCTGAAACCAACTAGCTTAAAGCCACTTAAAGATAATTTTTTGGCATCTAAGTCAGGAGATGCAGAAATGCAACCAAGCTCCTGTTGCCTAGAATAGTGGTAAAGCTTTATTATACTCAGCTCCAAGCGACAGATGCAACTTCTTGGAAATTGTGCTAAAAGGGAATTAATAAACTGGCCACATGATGAAGAGAACATCCAGAGCCATGGAAGGACATTCATGAGAAATATGGATTTAGCCGGTGCTGTTTACAGATCAGAAAAATGTATTTTTGTGTTAAATCCAATCTGTGATGTAGCAATAAGAACATGTGGCATCCAATAATCCCCTATCAAAGCTGATCTTCCCACTTTCAAAATGACTGATACAAAAAGAAAGAGGGATTAGAGTCGCCAATTTATTTCATTCTTCCCAGTGTTATATTTGGGGGATTAAGGATGACTGATCCCGATACACTGAAGCAGCCAGTTCAGGCCAAGTAATTCTTGAGAGCGAGAGAAATGACAGATATATCCAGCCGTGCACCTGGACACCGGGAAAATACTAATGAAACTGCTTTGAGTTTAGAAATGTTCATTCTGCTAGATCTTCTATATTTGAGTCATGCAGGAAAGAGGAGAGCTAGGTGAAGTCTGTAGTAAAAGGCACATTGGCATTTTCATAAGTATACTTCCTACTTGGAAATGAAGTTAAAATAATTAGAAATAGACACTACAGTGTTGTTTATCAGAAGGTGTCTTACAAATTTCCTCACAAAAAGAACCACTTTAAAATGTCTACTCTGAGGGTGCCTGGTGGCTCAGTCACTTAACTGTACGACTCTTGATTTTGGCTCAGGTCATGATCTCGGGGTTCATGAGATCAAGACCCGCGTCGGACTCTGAGCTGAGAGCATGGAGCCTGCTTGGGATTCTCTCTGTCTCCCTCTCTTTCTGCCCCTCCCCTGCTAATACTCTCTTTCTCCCTCTCTTCAATGAGTAAAACTTAAAAAAAATTTAAATGTCCACTCCTAGTGACCTGCCACAGTGAGATGAGTACTGAAACTGCCTTTGGCAGAGACACATTCACTACAGTGGGAGAGTCGACACAAAGGACAACTCAAACCTAGCTTCATGACTGAGGACAATGAGCAGTGCCCAACCTCCTGCTTCCTCAGACTCCAGCAAAGTGTCTGGAAAATGTCAATGTTCCTTCAGAAATGTTTGTTGAGTTGAATTATATATGTGAGGAAGGCCAAACTATTACAGATTACAAAGTGCCCCAGAAAGAAACAACTAAGCAAAATAAAATAAAAACATCAAAGTGTGGAAGTCATTGTAAATATTTTTGACAATGTTTGAAAAAGCTAATTTATATGTTAAATGTACTTATTTAGAAATAATAAATAAATAAAAATAAAAATAAATACAGAAGAACTTTAGGTTGTGAGTTATATGTTCTGTGAGTGTTCTGCAAGACGGGTAGACATTTCTAATAAATTTTCACTTGATAAATGAGTGATGTCTTACAATACAAGTATTGTGTGATGTTGAACATCACATGTTCACAACTGAGCCAGTGGTCTTATCTCTTTGTCTCTCACTGCGGGATTATGGTGATGGTCTCCCATGCTCAGATGCTCAGTCTCAGGCTGTGGTGTTTGGCAGAAATCAATGATTTTTCAGAATGTTGGAAGGTGCCCACAACTGGCACTAGTATATTTTTTGTCACTTCCAAGCACCTATGGACAGTCATTTGCTTTTCCATACAAAGGTTAGTTTAGGAATGCTTTGCTTTCTTCTAGGTCAGGCTGCCTGCAGATATAGACCCTTTCCTCTGCTGCTTTATTGCCAGTTCCATTAAATACAGTCTATGACAAGAGTTTATTAATACTGTACTGTAGTCAACACCCATGCAAGAGTATACAATGGCCCCCATGCAGAAAAAGATTCCAAGGGTAGAATGGAATAGCTATTAAAATAGCCAATAGAGAGCACTAATTTTATTAGTGATAGTGAAAGTTGTCCTACAAAATAACCCTCCTCCCTCTTGTCTCCCTCACACCAGCGATGAAGGTTTTCAAAGTTAAGTGTTGGATAATTTATTTTTCTATTTTTCTTATATTACAGTATTCTAATCATTTTTATATGAATATTTTTGGGTTGTGGTGTGAATCGTCTGAGTTTCTGTTATTTCTTGTGGGGAAATTCACTTTCATTTACCAGTGCTTTGGATTCCAAGCATGTTTCCAGAATGAATTATGCTCACAAACCAAGGTTTTACTGTACATGTATTTATTTAGAAATAAAACTGAATGTATTTACTTTTATTTAAATAATACCTTGCAAAATGAGTTCTCTTAAACCAAAGGGCTAGTCTTTTGCCCCATGATGGGGTGATTAGAAACAGACCCACTTTGATGTGGCCTCAATTCCATATTGACAGATTCCCTTAATAAACCATCATGATATGACATAAGCATTCTACTTGACATTATATTGTCTGTTAAATTGATACATTGGCTGGATGATTTAATACCAGGAGAAAAATGATCTTTGAAGAATAAGTATATTGCTTTTTATCAGATCATGACAGTTAGATAATCTATCATGCTTCTATCTGTCTTGTGAAGATGCCCAGAACTAAATTTAATGCTCAATCAATATAACTTCTTAGGCATATATTGATATATTTTCTTTCACATATTTTTATTTTCCTTTCATATTCTAATATTTCCATAGTAAAACCAAGTAAACCCATGCATATATAAGGGTAAGTAGGTAGGCAGCCAATCTACAGATCAGATATTTGTCATTATAAGGAAGTTAGCTCAAACCACCTGAAAAAAATCTGCTGGACATCAAACTCTGCTGGTCATTGCAAAACATCAGATTTTAAATATTTATTAAAGTTGCCAGAATAGTGGTCTCTTTTTAACTCCAGTTTCAAAAGGAAGGATTAAATAAACTTTGTTCTTTCAAAGAAAATTTTATGTCCTAGAAAAGATAATTAGTATTAGCTTTCTCCCCCATTTATAAAAAAGTGGAATTATATCACCTGGAATTATATTTTCCCCTTAATTCATTTCTATAATAATTTCTATAATAATATGTATTATGTACACATAAGAATATGTAATACTCAAATTTATTTGTATGAATTTGTTTTTATAGCACATACAGTAATTATCATGGTAATCATAGCATATGATATATAGTATACATGATATATGTTTATATAAATATTTATATAGTATATAAAATATGAAAAATATCGGATATTACTTTGTTTTTGAAGAATCTATAAAAAATCAGTTTGTCTAATAAGAATTTGTGATATTTCTCAGGTTAATAAAACTGAAATTTTACCAAGTGACATTTGCAGAATTATGGTAAAATCCCAACTACACAAAGAGGTAATAAATACCTTCTTTAAATAAAAAAGTAGAGTAAAACACCATTACTGCTACTACATGATTAGTATTAAATAAAAAAGTTGACTAGAGTCAAAAGTTAAACTTTTATAACAAAGTATGTATTTATTTTATTTTATTTTAACAGAAAACATTTTAGGTAAATTCGTTTGCTTCTTTAGATGAGACAATATGCTATGGAATCTTGTGCTAACCAGTTCATAAAGGTAATTATACTGATTAGTTATGTGAAAGGTTAAAAATGGAGGTCTGTGATATACATAAAGAGTACTAAAGAGGTAAAGAACACTGATTGATAGTTTTTGCTGGAGTGGCAGGTGTGTTTTGTGTTACTCTATCATGATCAAGAGCTGTAAGAAATCGCAACCCCTAAGAGTCTTTTATTGAGATCTTAGGACAATATGTGGAACAATAAAACACAGCCTTGGAGCCTTTAGATTTGAAGCAGGTATCATTTTACAAGAGATCGGTATGTTCAGAGGCTGGGTTTTACCTCACTGGAAATCAAATAATGCCTCCAGCACCAGCTGTCTATGGCCATTGAGACAAAAAATGATAGCACACGTTTTATTTCACACTAGTGCCAAGGATTCCACTACTTAGAAAATATAGTTTTGAATCATTCTGTTCCTACTTATGAAATATCTTAAAAGTAGAACCACTTTTTAAAATTACAAAATACCCACTACTCTTCTTATGATTTTATTTTCATTCCAGAAGACCCTATACCTAAGTGAAAAAAAACCCACCATAAATGAAAAAAAATTAACTTCAATTAAAGAAGATTCATTCTACCCTAATCCAAAATTCCCAAAGAATTTTCACACAGAGAGAAGCATATATCAAGTGAGTACTGAAAATGAGTTTATATAAGTTATAAATATTTTGAAATTAAATAGTTTGTACATAAATGAAATATAGTAAAATTTTCTATATTCTTTCCTTTTTTTTTCTTTCTGCCATGTTCTTTGAAAATGTTTCAATCCTTTAGGAGCTGAAATGCATTTAAAATAGATCTTTCCCATGTGACACCACCTCTAGGGCAAAATAAAGGTTAAATATTTAAGCCTTGGAAAATCGTGGAAAAGGTAAATACGCACAATTGATGAAAGTCATAGCAAATAGCATCCCTTCGTTTCCCCAATTATATAAGTACACAGAACAAAAAGGGTTTTGGACTTATCCAAACAAGGTGTACAATTCAAGTTTGTTTCATAAACATCTGTCAATGAAAACCTTTGTGTTGAGTAAACAGGTATATGTGCTTTTCCCCCAAATCATAATGTCAAAATATCATTAATGTATAGTTTTTTTTGTAAAGTTTGGAATGAAAACTTATTTTTAGAAAAATGAAGACATCGTCAAAACAATGCAAAAGTTTTTCAAAAGCTGGTAGGGTTGAAAATCTGACTCCCGCAGATTTAACTCACATAACAACTGTGCAGTCATAAATGTTAAATGAAGTAATACACTTAATTTGTACCACTTCTGAATTTTTGATAGCTCTTAATTTTAAAATTGATATCTAATTAAATTGATAATTTACATTCATTTGTGTATATTCATTTCATCCAAAATTAGTTTTTCAAGAACATCTTGATGTTCAGAACGTCTTTAGAGACCTTAGAATACTGTTTCCCTAAGTAGGGGATGTTAAAATACCATATATGTAATATTTCTAGTCAAGGCTTAAATTGAATCTTTAACTTCATGCTCAGGCTCCTTTCTTAAAGGAAAATATTAGAGTACTAAGGATAATGAAACCGTCATGCAAAGGACCTTGGGTTCTCCTTCCCCTTCCCCCCCCCACCGAGTAGTTTGTACTAACTCGTGAAATGGTAATTTTTGCTATTTGACTTGACATGAACAGAATTCAAACAGACATTGCTTAAGCTTCTCTCCTATGTTTAAAATTGTCCTATGTTTGTTTCACTTTCATCAGCTGCCCACACCTAGAAGATTGAAAGGGGAAAGACTTTTCTGTCCTCTGTGATTTTTATTATATCCTATTCCTTTAATCTGTCATAAATGGAGAAAAATGAGATTGTTATATTGCTACTCTTTTTGTTTCGTTCTGTTTGGGCCGGAGTTAACCAATTGTCTGGAATATAATGAAGAATATCCCTTTGAAACTTGAACTTCCAAAGACAAAGTTTCAGAACCTGGGCTCAAGTATCTGCTGTGGGGACGCAATGGGTGGGCAGACAAGGAATATGTTAGGTCCATGATCATTGCTTCTTACAATGAAAAAAGTTTTGTTAGCTCTGTTATACTGTCTTGGACACAGACCATGCTCTGGATTATCGAAAAGGGCAAAAATTCCTGAATCTAAGGAACAAAATTTCCCCAGGGACTGGTCACAGGCCAACCTGTGCCTATATTCAGAATATTCGTTTCTGTTTAACACCATGTATTAGTTCACTCAGGCTGCTGTATTAGTCGGCTAGGGTTACTATAACAAAATGCCACAGACTGGGTGGTTTAAGCAACAGAAATGTATTTTTTAATCATTCTAGGGAGCTAAAAATCTAAGATGAAAGTGTCAACAGGTTTGGTTTCTCCTGAGGTCGCTCTCCTTGGCTTGCAGATGGCCACCTTCTGGCTACTTCCTTACATGGCCTCTGTTCTTTGTGCATGCATCACTGGTGTCTTTTTCTCTTCTTATAAGGAAACCAATCATTGAAGTAGGGACCACCCTAACAAACTTGTTTTAACTTAATTTCCTCTTTAAAGGTTCTCTCTAAATAAAGTCATATTCTGAGTTAGGACTCAACATATGAATTTTGGGGAGACACAATTCAGCCCACAATTACTATTACTATACTATACTATACTATACTATACTATACTATACTATACTATAACATAATATTTCTTTAAGTAAAGATAGTCCAAAACATAAATATAATATGCCCTTCCCAAGATATGAAAAAATTTCAAGACTAATCTATCCAGTTGAGAGGCATTAGACTCAAAAGTCATTATGCTTTTAACATCATTAAAACATATTTTGTGGGCTCACACTTGTCAGAATGGCTACCACTAACAACTCAGGCAACAACAGATGTTGGCGAGGATGTGGAGAAAGAAGATCTCTTTTGCACTGCTGGTGGGAATGCAGACTGGTGCAGCCACTCTGGAAAACAGTATGGAGGTTCCTCAAAAAATTAAAAATAGAACTACCTTATGACCCAGCAATTGCACTACAAGGTATTTATCCAAAGGATATAGGAGTGCTGTTTAGAAGGAGCACATGCGCCCCAATGTTTACAGCAGCACTATCAACAATAGCCACAGTATGGAAAGAGCTCAAATTCCCATTGATGGATGAATGAATAAAGAAGATGTGATATATATATATATATATATATATATATATATATATGCAATGGAGTATTACTTGGCCATCAAAAAGAATGAAATCTTGCCATTTGCAAATACATGGATGGAACTAAAGGGTATCAAGCAAAGCGCAAGTAGTCAGTCAGAGAAAGACAAATATCATATGACTTCCCTCATGTGAGAACTTTCGATACAAAATAGAGGAACCCAAGGGAAGGGAAGCAAAAATAATGTAAAAACAGGGAGTGGGACAAAACATAACAGACTCTTAAATATGGAGAACAGAGAGTTACTGGAGGGGTTGTGGGCGGAGGTGTGGACTAAACGGGCAAAGGGAATCATTGTTGCACTATATGCCAACTAACTTGGATGTAAATTTTAAAAATAAATAAATAAATAAACAAGAAAACAAAAACAAAAACAAAAACCAATTTATTTTGTGGGCACCTAGTCAAATGGTACTGAATTAACTGGATATTCATATGGAGCAAACAAACATCACATTTTTCAGCCCCTAACTCATTTTGTAAACAATATTTATTTCACATTGGATAATGGATATAAATATGAATGCTAGAGTCATAACACTTAAAAAAGAAAACATAAGAGATACATTTGTGACCATGGGGATAGACAAATGTTTTTTGGATAGGGTATAAAACGAACTATTCATAATGGAAAAAGCGATAAATTTAAAATAGTCATATCTTCTTTTGAAAAGTCATCATTTATTTTGTTTTTTTTTTCGGGGAATGAGTCAATGGCTTATAATCTATTCACTGGCAAAATACATCTGATGTTGGATACACACACAGAGGCACACACATATATATATGAATATACTCCACAAATTAACAGTCAATAATCAATAACTACAAGTTATAATAGTCTAATCTGGAAACAAACCAAATGCCTGTCAACAGGAGAACAGATAATCACACTGTGGCCAGTGTAATACATATAATGTAGTACTACTCAGCAGTAGTAAGGGAGCCACTACTGAAACATACAACAACATGGATGGGTCTCTCCGCCACTAAAAAAAACACAAGGAGACTCTCTGAAGTAAAAGAAGTGTGTTGTGTCTTGTTAAATGCATTGATTGAACAAAACACTTTGAATCTATTCATTTTGTTGGATAAAATTTTTTAAAAATAGAAAACACATATGTAAGCAAAAACCCTTTTGATAATAGTTAAAAGGCTGCACATCTTTTTGATAGCTATTATATTGTTGCATTAAAATTTCTGGAAGAACAGGGACAGATCTCAACTAAATTATTTATTATTATAAGCAATAATTAATAGGTAGGTGCCCAAAATGAGTTATACTGAGAAGGTATTGGGGAACAGGATGATTCTGAAAAGGTGATTTTATTTAATTTTTTTTATAGAAAACTAGCTATTGAAAAAAATATGCAATACACATACCATACATGCAAATATTCTCAGAATTGTTTTAGGAGTAGTCTAAATACATTTTATTAGGATTTTGTTAAAGTTTCCATCTGTGAAGTATGTGCACTCTTTATTCCTGTGCTATAGGTTAGCCAATAAAAAATACACATCAATCCCTGTCATCTGTAAAAGTCTCTGATGAGTTGTGAACTTCACGCAATTTATACTTTAATCATTGCTCTTGGTAGTGAAGTGACTGACTGTATTAGCATCCCCTTGACACGTGTTGAGGTTAATAAAGAGAGAACTAGGATATAAGCTCTATTTGGACCCAATTTTTTTTCCTTCTGGGAAGCATATTCTTGATGAGAAAGAGATAAAACCTTTTCCACAAGCCTCTTAATACTCAGAAAAGATTCCTAGGAAGATGTCTTAGTTACAGGATGAAAGGTTTGAGCATAATGTTAGGGAGAAAAAGTACATCCTGTGGTGCAGTCTTCAGACAGAGAGATGAGCATATTCAATCAGGTACTCAAACCAGTGCAAATATTGTATCTTTATTTCTATTTTATATGGGCTCATTGACAACTGAGTGCCTCTAAGCTGCCACTGAGAAACTTAGTTTAGAATAAACGACGGGATGAAGAAATTATATATCAGGCCATAGAATGGAATATTTGATAACCTTTATACGTCATGTTAATTTGTGGAACTCTAAATAATCTGGAAAAATATAAGTGAAAAAATAAACAATAGAAAAGATTTTTAAAAAGCAGCAATTAGGACACTTGAAATTCAAGTCAGGAAGGGGGTGTGGTAGTGGTTACTATAAGGCAGAGAAGGAACATGCAAAAAGGGTGACTGAGGAAGAGAGGGTACTGACCCAGATCTCTGCCCTTAGTTGTAAAGCAGGGTAACTAAGTGAGATCACCTAGAGGAGAGAGAAATTACTCTTGGCTTGTTAACCAAGATGGAAGCGGGATTTCAATTCCATTCTCAAGAACGGTGATATTTGTAGAAGTATAGTGAGGAGGGAGGGCACTCTAGAGGAGGGGATGACACAACTATTGTCATTTGTGAGCTGATAATGGAGGACTTTCATGCCAGGGTAGGGAGTTTGGATTCATCTGATAGGCAACAGAGGATTACCAGAGGTTTTGAGCAGGGATGTCTTATTATCTATCATCTAAAAACAAAGATAAATCCCAGTGGTGAGAAAGGTAAACGGGATGAGAAATGTTTGGTGAGAGATTAGTTTTCATATTAATGTAATTATAGCCTAGATAAATATATTTCATAGCCACAGCACAGGGGTGTCTGGGCACCTGGCTCAGGGTTCCCAAACAGACCAATTCAGTCGCTCACTGCTGAGAAAATACAAAAGCAGAGAGATGAGTGGTGGTAAAACAAGGGTGGAATTTATTTCTGTGAGGCCAGCACCAGGAAAATGGTGAATTAGCATCTTAAGGACAGTCTCCAAAGCTGAAAATACTTCTAGGTTTATATAAGGAACGTGTGGGACAAAGGTCAATGGGTAAGATGTGGGTGGGCAGTAAAGGTCAGGTTGGTCATTATCCTGGGGTCAATGACACGGGGTCCTACTATCTCTGGGCAGTCCCGGTTGCTTGCTGGGGTAGTTTTGGTTCTCATCTCAGGAATGGTTTGCCCACTGGGTCTTTTGCCTGAGTGGAGATAAGCTGGAAAGAAAAACTTAACCAATTAGGAAGTACACACTGAGATCAAAACGGAGGTAGTTGAAGTCCTCTTTCAATAAGATCTTCTGTCAAATCATGTAGGGGGAAAGCATATAGGTTATTAACTGTCATGAATGATCATAAGACCTCAATAACACAGAAATGAAGTAATTTTGTATGCTTGCTCATGAAAAAGAGCAGAATTTGTCATTCCCAAATATGTCTTTGGCATAAGGTTTATTTTAGGCAGATTATTTTTAAGAGACGATAGAGTCTCTAAAAACCAAGTAAAGGTACCCTTTTGTAAGAGACATTTACTTTATAACAGAAATGCCTGTTCATAAGCCTGTCTTCCTTGCAGTACCAGGAAGAGGAAGATGACTAAATTTCTAGAAACCCTTATCAATGGAAGAAGCAGACTTAAATTGGCATAAAAATCAGACCCTTATTTACTGTGTTTTGCCTGAAAACCTCCCAGAATTGGTTTCCCACACTCCGACATATTCTTTTGTCTTTAGTTGGAGATTGTATTTAAGGTAAAGGTTTGAGTCATTAGGAGGAGTTACTCAGTTTTCCTGGGCATCTCCCGTAGAGGCCAACTTTAGGCAACTTGAACAATAGAAACCTGAGAAAGGCAGAAGGGCTTGTGGTGACCCCCTACCCTCTGGCTGAATACAAACAGGCCCATCAGGTGACTGGCTTCAAAATATCCATAAACCCTAGCTGAACAATGGGTTCCTTACACCCGGACACAGGTACCTAAAAAGGAAAATTCCATAGGATCCCATACTTCCTCACCTTCCCCCTTAAGTACAGCCTCCCACCACTTCTCCCTGACAGACTGTCTCTCTCTCTTGCTGTCCTGTCTGCTGGTCCCTTGAGATGTACTCAATAAACTTCTATCTCTTTTGTTCTCCCTCAGATGAATTCTTTCTCCACCTGTGGTGCTGACTCTACCTGATCAGGTCATCCCATATTTAGTGTCTCCTCCCATCTCCCATGTATAGATGTTATTCAACTTCTGTTAATTTTTCTCCTGTTAATTTGCCCTTTTATTTCAAGGGGGGGGGTATCTCAGCCAAGAACTTAGATGGGTAGAGGGAAAATTATTTTCCCCCAATATTCTTCACCTTTCTTGATCTTGGCTAGGATCATATATATCTCATGACCATTTGACTAATATTAATCTGGCATGGCCTTTGCTGAAACGATGAGGCAACTTGACTGAGCTCCTTAAATCTCTCATCCACTAGCAAGCTAGTCTTGGCATTTTTCATGCTACTGGCAGAGGGACAAGAACAAAATGGAAAATACCAACCACTTTTTAAAGGCTTTTATTTAAGTCACATCTAGTAAGTTCTCACTGGACTGGATAATGCAAGTGCCAGGGCCAAGTTCAGAGTCAGAGAGAGAGTATTGTTGAAAGTAGACCATTATGCTTTGGAGCCAAAATATAATTAAATAACACAGTTTGAGATACAAAGAAACCACTGCTTTGCCAGGCAAAGGAGGCTGCAGCAGGCTACGGCCTTCAAAATATGCACATCCCCAGAGGAAGGGGCTGGTGGGGTGCGTCATAGGGAAATACAGGATCTAGTCAGTTTTGACAGGAGTTGTGTGGGTGCTACCAGCCTCCTCCATCATGTCTTCTGGTAATACTGGGATCCTGCAAGAAAAGACAAAGAAGGGAGGAGAGGAGGGATGTGGAAGAGGGGAAAAAAAGTTATTTTAAAATCAAGCTTTGCTGAAAGATTAGTGCAACCATTTTGATTTTTGTTCAACTTTATGCTTTTAAGCAGCTTCAACATGGTGCCTCAAAAACACGAGAAAGAAACAAAAAAATGATACAGAGAAGGGCAAAGGATTTTGTTCATTTTTGTAATATATTTACCACAAAATGGAAAGAAGACAAATTTAAATGATACTTTGAATGTGTGTGTGTATGTGTAATGACTTTTACCACAAATGGAAAGAAGACAAATTTTTTTTTTAATATTTTATTTATTTCTAGGAGAGAGAGAGAGAGAGAGAGAGAGAGACAGCGTGAGCAGGGGAGGGTCAGAGAGAGAGGGAGTCACAGACTGAAACAGGCTCCAGGCTCTGAGCTGGCAGTCAGCACAGAGCCCGACGCGGGGCTCGAACCCACGAACCGCGAGATCATGACCTAAGCGAAAGTCGGACGCTTAACCGACTAAGCCACCCAGGAGCCCCAAAAGAAGACAAATTTAAATGATACTTTGAATGTGTGTGTGTATGTGTGTGTAATGACCTTTTAGTTTAAAGAACAGAGATGCAAAGAGTTCATTTTGTAATAAAAGAAGACTTCAGCTGCCTCTATTTTGACCTCAAACTTTCTAGCTCAGTTCTATTTCTACCATGTGTTTGGCTCAGGCAGGAGATCTTGAGGGCGAAGCATCCTTTGCTGGGAACCAAAACTACCCTCTCAAGCAATAGGGACCGCACAAGTTAGCAAGCTCCCTCATGACTGAGTCGAAGGCAGTGATAGATTTGACCCCCACTGTCCACTTGCATGTACCACCCGTCTTTGCCATGCACTTTCCTTATACAAACCTAGAAGTATTTTCAGCTTTGGAGATGGATACATCAAACTGAGGGATAAGCAAAGATACATGTTGCCTTTGCAGTTTTGTTCAGAGTTGGCTCCATGATACCTGGACTAAAACTTCTAATGGCAGACACACAGATGAAGTAGACAGCTCTCTATCAATAAGATTTGAAATGGGAGGCAAGGCTGCTAAAAAAATGACCTGCTTTAATATTTCCTAGGTACCTGAATTTAATAACCACAATTTTAGTAATTTAAGGTGATTGTCAATGTGACATACTACTTCAGGAAAGTCATTTTAGAAAAATTGCATTAGAATGAGCAAAGGATTGTGTTTGATATCTAGCTTTGGTATCTCTTTATTCCTGTGGGTTGATGTAGAGGCAGGCATGAAGTTAGAACAGGCTAGAAAGAGGAACCTCAGCAATAAGTGACATAGAGAGAAATGAAGGTGTGTCTGCAAAAGAACTTCCTTGAAATTCTGAAAGTAGGGAGGTGATCTTCGTAGTTCTTCATTTGCACCATGTTTGAGGTGAATTTACTAGTGACTTTCAAGGGCTGCTTGAGGTTTCATCGAACAGGGGTACTCAAGAGAAAGGAAGGGGAAGAAGGGATTAAAATCCATTGAAGTGGACCAGTAAATAAATATTGCCTTCCCTTGCTCCCCCTCTGTCTTCCACCTCCCCACAATTTTAAAGTCATATCTGCTTAGAATTAACGTTAATGAAGTTTAGATGGGTACTTGGGTGTGTTAGTTGGCTAAGTGTCTGAGTCTTTTTAAAAAAATTTTTTAATGTTATTTATTTTTGAGAGGGAGGGAGAGAAAGAGAGGGGGAGAGAGAGAGAGAGAGAGAGAGAGAGAGAGAGAGAGGGAGACACAGAATCTGAAGCAGGCTCCAGGCTCTGAGCTTTCAGCACAGAGCCTAATGCAGGGCTAAAACTCAGAAACCAAGAGATCATACCTTGAGCCAAAGGCAGAGGCTCAACCAACTGAGCTATGCAGGCTCTCCAAATGTCTGAGTCTTGATTTCAGCTCAGATCTTGATCTCAAGGTTGTGAGTTCAAGCCCCCCATTGGGCTCCACTGGACTTGAAGCTTACTTAAAAAAAATAAGTACATAAGATGAAGTTTAGAGAATTATATATGCTTCTTAGTTTCTGTCATGATAGTTGTGTTTATAAATGTTTAGGTTCTAATCTTTCCTGGAAATAAAAAGACTCCCACTCTTTTTTGCCTGGTATAAGTAATAAGTTATTAAAAGGTTTTTTGAAGGAGGCAAAATTTCAGCACAGAGGGATAGGAGAGGGAGAGATGTTAGAGCAGGCAGTTAGGTTTTAATGGGATACTGGAGGCCAGCAAAGAGGGAGTCAAGGCCAGGTATTTGGGAAAGTTAGAGGTCTGTTCGGCAGCACTCTTAAAACAAAGTTGCAAGAAGCTGGACCAAACTGGACAGGCCCAGGGCAAAGAAGACTGGAAATACTGACCAAGTAAGGAAGAAAAGATGTGGAACATTGCTCTCCAAAAATCCTCCCCCCCAGGTAATAAATATCCCACCCCCTAGTTAACAACTGCCAAAAAAAGATAGAAACTCCAACCCCAGAATGTGCAGCTCTCCCTTGAACTTGTCCGCTTTCATATCTGGAAGTGTATTCTCACTTTAGTGAACATTTTTACTTGTACTGCTCAACGGTTGTTTCTGGTGTGTCCTAATTCTTTCTTGAGATGAGACCAAGAGCCTCCAGCACCATCTGGGGGA
Organism: Hyaena hyaena; assembly: GCF_003009895.1. Lineage (NCBI taxonomy): Eukaryota > Metazoa > Chordata > Mammalia > Carnivora > Hyaenidae > Hyaena > Hyaena hyaena. The sequence goes on along the minus strand of NW_024082209.1, from coordinate 101,856 downwards.
TAGGCTGGGTGGAGGCCTCAGGGACCAGGGGGTCTTCCCAGCCCACCCAGCAACAGAGAGAAGTTGAAAAGAAATCTTTATCACCAAGGAGGGAGATCAAGGGATTGAGTCATTATTTTAGTGATTCAAAATACAGCTTTACTGATCCTTAAGTAGGTGACTGGAAAATTCACTTGGTTACAGCTGTATTTTCATCATGTCTTGGAAGATACACTTTGGACATTCTAATGTTCCTCTTGTATGTGCTCTCAAATGGAGGTTATAGAAAATCAGTAAAAAGGATATAATGTGTTGATTCATGTGGAAAGTGAGAATCTTGCCAAAACCCATTCTTAAGCATCTACCAACAGAGTTCATGGTTTCTGGAAAAATAGGGGGTCATGTTATTAACTCAAATGTCAACTTCAGGCCCCTTTTGCTTTCTCGGTTTCCAGGAGAGACTGGTATCCACACAGTTGGCTTTTGGGTCATCCAGGTGCTCAGATGAATGCCGTGCTCTCCAGATCCAGAAGTTTCGTGCTGTGGTCTCTCTGTTCCTTTGAAGTCAGTTTCTGCCTCAAATAACACAATGTTCCTTTCCTGAAGTATTGCCACGAGTTTTCATCTTCTCTCCATCTGGCTGTACAGAAGCCCGTGTTCACAAAAATTGGCTCACACTTCCTCCTTGGTGTTGACTTCTTCGTTTGCCACGGTTTATATTCCACAATAAATCTATTAATCCTGGTAGCGTCTAGGAAAAAAATGCTCTCTGCAGTCAGCCAACCCTTGGCCTACAGATTATAAGCAAAGGCTACAATTCTTTGATTTCCTCTGGGCAGGGATCAAGCATATCAGTAATTCTGAATGAGTGAAAACCACAGGTGTAAAGTTTAAAGAAATAGTTATGTATCTATCCATATGTGTCTATCGTTTTTTCACCTCAAGCTATTTTAGAATGTGCATTTTTGAAATGAAGAGTGACAAAAAAATCTTGTCGTTTGCAAACAAAACAAAACAAAAGCCAGTCTTTTGCAGTCAATATAATACACAAAAGCTTTTATCTTCTGATCTCTCTCTTACCTCTGGCCTCATGCACTTGAACATTGTTGATGTTACCATCTTTCCTCTTTTGTCTAGATGAAGCTTTATGACATGCTTATGGACAAGAGAGAATAATAAAATGAAGGCTGATAAACACACCGAGGTTATTGAATAAAACTGGCCAAGATCCCTATTTTTATCATTTATATGAATTTACAAACGGTCAAAAAATAAAAAACATTGTATCATTAATTTAATTTCTTCAATCATAAGAAAGATGTGCATTCAAGTCCATACTACCAACTAAGACATTTTGAGGGTATTTCTCATGAGTAGTTATGAAGTTATGAATATAGCAGGTAAAACAACACAAACAAACAAAAAAGCTGAACAGAGAAGTTCAAAACCATGGGTATGGGTCCATGCTAACAAAGATTACTTAGACTTCCATGACAGCAATGTCCATGTATGAAGTGCTTTACTGAATTTGCACCTTTAAACTGGCCCACTTTATAGGTCTTTATAAATTAGTGAGATGTTTTTTTAATAAAACTTTTTATTTTTTTATTTATTTTTTTTAATGTTTTATTTATTTCTAGGAGAGAGAGAGACAGCATGAGCAGGGGAGGGTCAGAGAGAGAGGGAGTCACAGATTGAAACAGGCTCCAGGCTCTGAGCCGACAGTCAGCACAGAGCCCGACGCGGGGCTCGAACCCACGAACCGCGAGATCATGACCTAAGCGAAAGTCGGACACTTAACCGACTAAGCCACCCAGGCGTCCCATAAAACTTTTTAAAATGCTCATTTGTTTTTGAGAGAGAGAGACACACACAGAGAAAGAGAGAGAGAGAGAGAGAGAGTAAACAGGGAAGGGGCTGAGAGAGAGAGGGAGGCACAGAATCTGAACCAGGCTCCAGGCTCTGAGCTGTCCACACAGAGCCCGAAGCGGGGCAAGAATTCATGAACCATGAGATCATGGTCTGAGCCGAAGTCGGATGTTTAACTGACTGAGCCACCCAGGAGCCCCAGGTCTGATTTTCTGAACAGAAAATGCCAATTTTCTCCAGACTATCTTTTTGAGATGGTGGTGTAAGCAAGTAGACTTCAAAGGGAGGGCTGCTTTTCTCCCTGGAGCAGATTTGAATTCCAGATTGATAAAGGTAACATCTCTCTCTCTCTCTCTGTAGAGGCGGTTGTGCAAGTTTGCCGACTATACCTGTATAAGACCGGAGGCTCCCTGATATCAGTGTCTTCTGATAATTCATGCCAGTGTGTGCACAGGCACCGCCTGACTCTCGTGTCGCTCTGTGGGACCTGGGGCTCAGAGAACAAGGACAAGGTGTCACTCTTTTCTGTGCTTTACTGTGTGTAATAAACTGTTTTCTTGCTCTGACCCAGAAAACTCATGTCTTTCTGGCAGCATCTATGAAACTGGGACAAGCTAACTTGTTAGCTTGCAAGTAAGGTAAAATCTGAGACATTGTTCCTGAGGTGACAAGTTTGTTTGAACTTTCAGAAATGACTTGAGAGTTTTCTTTGACTGGATTATATTTGGTCATTGTTTTTAGAGAAACTGCTGTTCTTTATATCAAGATACCTTATCCGATTGCATGATTCATTTATATTCAAGGTAGAAACTTAGAGGGATTCTAATACACACACACACACACACACACACACACACACACACACATATTTGTCCCTAAGAATACCCATGATTCTACTGCTTAGAAAAATTCATCTGTAATATTCTCTGTATATTCCTAGGTGTGGCCCTCTCTGTGAGAATGTACACACACACACATACACACACACACACACACATATTCAAATATGTGAAAATAATTTTATAACTTGGGACTGTAATATATATACTGTTATATTTTGTCCTCTAATTCTAGGATCCCATGTGTATCTTCTTCTTTTTTTAATGTTTATTTATTTTTGAGAGAGAGAGAGCATGAGCAGGAGAAGGACAGAGAGAGGGAAAGAGAGACACAGAATCTGAAGCAGGCTCCGAGCCCCGAGCCGTCAGCACAGAGCCTGGCTTGGGGCTTGAACTCACGGATGGCGAGATCATGACCTGAGCCAAAGTCAGACGCATAACAGACTAAGCCACTCATGTGCTCCCCATGTGTGTCTTCTTTCTTGAAATTTTGCATAATTATCATTATTGTGTTGTAAAAGATTCCACTTTGGTTTTAATTTATTGTTTTTATTATCTCCTTTGTCTCATCCTTCCTCCCAGTTCCCACAAATTAAGTTAACACAGACAGAATGCTGCCCTCATCCATACAACGTCCTAAAACTTTCTATGTATTATTTTGTGATATTCTCAGGAACTCTAAGAGAATACTTTTTGCCTACATTTTCTTTTCTATTTCCTGATCATGATATGATATGATTCATATCATCTTTTGAAAAACCTTCTTCACCCGTTCTAAGTATGTATATATGTACAGAAAGTCATTAAACCCTGTCATTCTCTTCAGCATTATAGTACTCATTTTAAAGATGGATTGACAGAAGCAGAATGACTTACAGTAATTTTCCAAAATCACTGAGCACGTAGATTGCAAAGCTGAGACTCCCATTGTACAGAGTCCGACGTCAGAACCCACACTGAATGACAGATTGCTCTCTCTTCGAGGGTTACCCAAATGTCTTAGAACTATTTCTTGAATAATAGGTTACTTGCTCCATAACTGAAATGTTCTTTTTTATGATGTGCTTAGTTCAAACTTGGACTTGGGTCTGTTTCTGGGCCCTACTTATCTTGTGCTCTCCAATCAGCGTCCTTCAGAGAACAGGTAGCTTACCCTTCCACCAGAGTTTATTTAATGTACATTTCTTAAGGGTCATATATACTTGTCATATACACAGTTTATTTAGGAGATGCCAATAATCCAGGGGAACAAATGGATATGGAAGGAAAAGCATCAGTACAGTCATTCACCAGTGTGTCCTGTTCAAACACTAGAGTTGCTGTGTAGAGACTGGATTATAGCCCATCCCAGTGTCAGGTCTGATGGTGGGATGGCCTTAAGCTAACCAAGTAGAAGGCCCATTTTTAGTCCGTTCAGACTGCTGTGACAAAGCAGTCTGCAGTAGAATGGGCAGCCTATAAGCAACAGATATTTACTTCTCACATTCCAGAGGCTGGAAGTCCAACATCAAGGCAACGGCAAATTGGGTGTCTAGTAAGAACATGCTTCCTGGGTCATAAAAGGCTATGTTCTCACTGTGTCCTCACATCACAGAAGGGATGAGGGGACTCTCTAGGGTCTCTTTTATAAGGCCCCTTATGCCTTTTTTAAGGGTTCCACTTTAAGGAACTAATCACCTTCCATATGGCTCCATTTTCTAACCCCATTACTTTGGGGAGGGAGCACACATGGTCAATCTGTAATAGCTCAGTCTATGGCAGAGGAGGGATACAGATTCCATCCACAAGGGCTAACAGAATGTCTTCCAAGACTATCTTTATTGAGACATCTTTATGAGGAATGATGAAACACCTTTCTTTGGGGTTTTATGCTTGAATCATATTATTTTTAATTAGCACAAATGATCAGGACACTCTTCCCTTCTCTTCTTTTGATCATTAAACATAGAGAGTCTGTGCTAACACTGGCACATATGTGTGACTGACGCAACAGTCTTCTTAAATCCCCATCTAGCATTTATCCACTGGCAGCCTCCCTAAATTTAGGTCAGGAGACTGCTATAGAATTTGGCAAGAATATTGCACGCCTACCATTCTCCAGAGCTACAATCCCCACCCCCCGCTTTATATTTAGAAATTCCTTTACTGTTAGCTTGTTTATGAAGCACTTTATGGGATTGTTTATCTTGATAGCAGTGTGTAGTGTGAGGCTGAAAGGGTTAGGAAAAAGTAATTTTATTTTTCAACCTATAAATAACTGTATATATATACATATTTATATATATTACAAATTCAAGAGATTTATATAAACTTTACAAATTATTTCCAATAATCATTTACTAATTTTCAAACTGATCATTGTTAACAACTGTGCTATCACTGAAATAATGACTTAAATTTTCAGATTCTAATGGAGGAAATATATATATATGTATTTCTGATTGTTTACATGCACTTTGCAACGCATGAGGTAAAATTGTTTAGATATTTTTATATGACACGAAGCATTGGTACCTAATTTATTATATTTTACCTGGGAACTTCCTTAAGCTTTTTATCATTCATAAGAATCTGCATGCTCTGTATGAAATGATTCATAAAATGTACCTTCTAACAAGACTTTTTTCATTTTTCAGTTGTTGGGCTATAACAAAGGCTTATTGCAATGGTTTAATCACTGTGGCATGCTGGGGAGAATCATGGTGGCCTGACATCACACACAGTCACAACCACCACTACCTTACATGCATTGTGTTTATTTCACTGTACTTTTGATAGACAGAGAGCCAACTCAGTATTTAGGCTGTGAGCTACTGGTGGGGGAATTAGGGTATGTATAGATCCCTCCCTCTACACTGTGGCCCAGATCTATCAACAAGTTTGCTGTCTCCAGAATCTATCACACACACACACACACACACACACACACACACACACACACACCACACACACAGAGTTGTGGGCACATAGCACAAAAGTTATAATATAGTCACACTGCTTAATACTGTCAATAACATGAGTTAGGTTTTGAAGATTAAGTCCAAAGTAATATTTCTCCTTGAAAAGTTTGAAGATAAATCATCTGTGTTTTTTTTCTTCTTTGTAATTCATGTTAATTTTAAGACCCGAATTGCTTATGGTAAAATTGCGAATTAGTCATTTAGTTAAGTATACTATTGATGCTATTTTCTTCTTTCCAAGAGATATAATTTTTGAAAATTGCTGCTTTCAAGAGAATTCAGTTGGGAACTGCTACAGATAATTTGTCTTCTTTAAGAATCAGTCTGAAATATCATATATATTGTTAATATATACTGTTTTCCACATGGTTTCCTCACTGGAAAATATTGTTTTATCCATGTTTAAAAGTGGTTACAACATCTGTATGTCTGTTTCTTTAAAAAAGTTAACAATTAAAAGTTAAAATAACTTATTTAAAAAATGTTAAAATGCATTCCAAGTTCTCTAATTTTTAATAAGCTTATTGAGGTAAGTAGGTATAAAATGATGCACCTTTTTATTTATAGGTGAAGATACTAGCTCAGAGACGATGAGTGACGATTAAAGCCACATAGGCCCATTGGGGCCTCTCATGATTCTGAAACCACTGTGTTTTAAAATCAGTGCTTAATTTTTCACATACAAATTTTAATTACCTTTTTATAGACATTGACTATAGCTGTTTTTAGGTTTAATATATTTTCTGAATTAAGAAAAGCAATATATTTTGGTACTGCCTCTCAATAATTTTCTTCTTCCACCTCACCCCTTTGGAAACCTCCAGGAATATCTACTAAAATTCAGAGAGCAAAATAGTCATAGCAGGAGCATAGTACGGTGAAGACTTCCTGACCCTGAATGCCATGAAAGTCCATCAGACTCAATGAAATCTAAGCTGAATAGTTTCATATTTTCTCCATTTCAAAGATAACACTACAATTCATCGTGTTGCCCAAGTCAAGAGCATTGGAGAGGAGAGAGTGTTGTGTTTCGTGAGGGGAGGCATGGGGGAATTTTGAGATGCTGGCAGTATTCTGTGTGGTGCCCTAGTACTGGATACATTACATTATACATTTCTCAGAACCTAGAGTACTTTACGCAATGAAAGGCTAATCTAATAAAAGCAAATTTAAAAAAATCAGAAGCCAACCAGAAAGTCAGGGGATGCTAGGAAGGGATGTAGACTGTGAAAAGGAATTAACTACATTGCAATTACATGAAACATCTTCACTGAAGATAGTGGGGGGATAAAGGTACTGACCTAAGTAACATTCGAAAGTGGTATTTTGCCTGGAAACTGTAAGACTAAAGAGAAAAGGAACTATATATAAACACCCTAATCTATTGGGTAGAGTTATTTCTCACAGAGGGTACAAGTTAATAACTCTGAAACAGTGGTCCATAAATTCTGGGATTAAACAAGTAAGTAAATGGAAGACAGATGATGGGTGCCAGATGTAGAGTAAATGGATGACAGATGGAAAGAGAAATTGCAGATTAGCCAGAGGGAGGCTAGAATAAACATGAGATGCTAAATTGGAGTCTCAGATATCAGTATGAATTCAAGGTTAGCTTAATATATATTCAGATGGTTAGATACATAAGTATAGGTAAGTATGTATACATGGATTAGTAATTAGTATACATCCATACATATTTTTAGTTTTATTTATAGAGAGCCTATAAGCATGGCATCTTAGTATCAATGAACACACTTAGTATCTAGATCTTGGTTTCTAATTTCATTCTCCAATAAAATAAAATAGGGATCCTTGGAGAAGTGGCTGATTATAGAGCTAGGGCAGGAATATACAAGATGTAGTGACAAAAGTAAGAATGTCCTCAAGCAACAAAAATTTTGGTCTTGTCATGGGGATACAAGAGACAGTGTGAAAGTTCTCCCAGGGACCTAAGCTGGCATAGCATGAGGAACAAAATAAAGTGGTAGTGGATTGTACCCAAAATATAAAATAAACATTTGTGGGCATATAATGATGCAAAGGAATGAGTGAATAAACAAATACATAGAAAACAGCAACTCTTCTGTGTAGAAGGACTCCAAGATACTCTCTAGAGAATTAGATATTCTCCTTTGAAGGAGATGGAGCTTAAATGACCAATAGTCTCTACCCTTGAGTGTCAGCTGTGCTTAGTGACTTGTCTACAAAGAACAGAATAGGGGAAAGAGAGGGTAACCTTACAATGGAAAAATCTGGTTAACTATCTGGCACGTGATCAAGGTTAACACGATCCATGAAAAATCATTAGTATGTACTCTTGATGTAATGTGATGAGAATGGCATTTTATTTCTATGATCTTCCTCTAAAAATACTCATTACCCCTGTCCAGCCATGGGAAAATTTTTGGAAAACCCCAAATTAAAGGACAATCTGCAAAATACCTGACTAGTAAACCTCAAAATTGTGAAAGTCAAAGATAGATCAATCAATCAATCAATCAATTCAAGGAAGGTAATAAATTTTTATGCACTTAATGAGGCTTACGAGATGACAACTTAACATAGCCTGGTGTTCCGATAGGACCCTGGAACAGAAGAAGGACGCTAGAAGAAACGCTAGTAAAATTCAGATACGGTTTGGTGTTTAATTAATAGTAATGTACAAATGTTGATTCCTTAGTTGTGACAAATACATCACAGTGAAGCAAGATGTTAGCAGTAGGGGAAACTGGGTGAAGGGTACACTAATAATTGCACTAATAAGTGTAACTTTTGCATAAATCTAAAATGATTCTGAAATTTTGAAAAATCATCATTTAAATAAATTTCAAATAAAAACGTAGAAGCATCTTTGGAAATGTTATTTCTTTCCCTTCCTCCAAACAAAATATCCACAAAATTTGTCTGTTTCAGCCTCAAAGTATACAAAAATGTGTTCGCTTCCCTCCATCTGTATCATTACCAGCCTCGTCAAAGCTACTGCCATCTTTTGTCTGGTCTATTTTAATAACTTCCTAACTGGTCTCCTTGTTTCTTTTCTTTTCTTTTCTTTTCTTTTCTTTTCTTTTCTTTTCTTTTCTTTTCTTTCTTTCTTTTTTTTTTGGACAACCAATTCTCTACATTATATCAAAAATATTTTTAAAATATTTTCACATTAGTCACACCATTTTCACGTTAGTCATACCATTTTCACATTAGTCACTTCATTTAAAACCTGTCGATGTATCTGTTGCCATTTAGAATAAAATCCAAATATTTTACAGTAGGCATATGAAGATAACTAGTCACAAAGAAGGGTGGGAAATGTAGTTCAACAGTGGACCAAAGCAGTAGAGGGCCTGGGTGAGATAATTAGTTTTAAAGATGGCAGTTTCTCCCTAATTTGTCATGGTCTCCACGGTCCCACATAAATGAAACCCAGGGGGATGTAGTCCATCATGCCCCAACCACACTAGAATTCCTTCTTCTATTGACTATCTCAGTTTCATATACCTCCTTAGATCTTTACATTGGTCATTTTCTCCCTCTATAATGTTTTTGGATCCTTTATAAAATTCATGCATCAAAATAAATGTAATCTTTCAAGGGAGAACTTACCCAACCCTGACTCAAAATAGTCTTTACCTATTGTATCGTTTAGCCAAGGATTTTTTTAATTTTTAACTTAAGTTTAACTAATTAATTAATTAATTTTTAATAGTTTATTGTCAAGTTGGTTTCCATGTAACACCCAGTGCTCATCCCAACAAGTGCCCTCCTCCATGCCCATGACCCATTTCCCCCTCTCCCCCACTCCTATCAACCCTCAGTTTGTTCTCAGTATTTAAGAGTCTCCTATGGTTTGCCTCCCTCCCTCTCCTTAACTATTTTTCCCCTTCACCTCCCTCATGGTCCTCTGTTAAGTTTCTCCTGTTATACATATGAGTGAAAACATAGTATCTGTCCTTCTCTGACTGACTTACTTCACTTAGCATAACACCCTTATATTCCATCCATGTTGCTACAAATGATCAGATTTCATTATTTCTCATTGCCATGTAGTATTCCATTGTATAGATGTACTACATCTTCTTGATCCATTCATCAGTTGATGGACATTTTGGCTCTTTCCATGTTTTGGCTACTGTAGAGAGTGCTGCTATGAACCTTGGGGTCCATGTGTCCCTATGCATCAGCACTCCTGTATCCCTTGGGTAAGTTCCTAGCAGTGCTATTGGTGAGTCATAGGGGAGTTCTGTTGTTAATTTTTTGAAGAAACTCTGCACTGTTTTCCAGAGCGTTAGCCAAGCTTTTTATGTATTTGCAACCTGTATCACATTTCTCTCATTATCTTTTAAACTCATTTATTATTTGCTTCCCTGCCTCCCTGCCAAGCTCCATGGGAGCTGTACCCGATTTTCTTGTTCACTGCTCTGTCATCAGTGCCAGTAGAGGGCTTGGGACTTAATGAACATATTCTTTGAATGAGTGGCTAAATGTACAGCAAGACGTGATCTTCAGTTCAGTGAAGGAACTAGAAGGGAAAGACCTAATTCTGCTCTGTGGAAGGAATGAAAGAAAAGAAGCATAAGAAATGATTTTTAAAAAAGTATTGAAAAATGTACATAATGCGTGAAAGGTCAACTGGGAATAGAATGTGGAGTTTCAAATTCCTTATCTAGGCTCCTATAAAATCATAAGTCTTCACTAGCTCCATTTAGATGTCAAGTATTTCCATATATAATGTGATATAATTCCTCAAAAGACATATCTATACAACTTCTTCAAGGATTTACTAATCTTTTTCTATACTTTCCATTTTTCCCTTAAACTGGAGGATTTTTCATTTTTTAAATTTTTTTTATTTTTTACAAACAGTTTATTGACAAGTTGGTTTCCATGTAACACCCAGTGCTCATCCCCAAAAGTGCCCCCCTCTGTGCCCATCCTCCCTCCCCCCCACATCCATCAGTCCTCAGTTTTTGTCAGCATTCAAGAGTCTCTCATGATTTGCCTCTCCCCCTTTCCCCCACCATTTCCCCCGCTTCTTCTCCCCCATGGTCCTCTGTTAAGTTCCTCCTAATCCTCCTATACTTGCAAACATATAATATTTGTCCTTCTCTGCCTGACTTATTTCGCTCAGCATAACACCCTCAAGAAGATGTGGTTTATCTATACGAAGGATTTTTCATTTAAATGAAGGAAACGAACTTGAACTGTAATATGAATCATGCTATTTTGTAGTTGCCAAATATTGTTTTACTGTTTCGCCTTTTCAATCTTACCCCTTTCTCAAATGATTTCTTGGATTCATTTTGGTAAGAATGTTAATAAATAGGGGCACCTGGGTGGTTCAGTAGGGTAAGCATCTGACTGTTGTTTTCAGTTCAGGTCATGATCTCATAGACAGTGGGTTCAAGCCCTGCATTGGGCTCTGTGCTGATCGAGCAGAGCCTGCTTGGGATTCTGTCTCCTTCTCTCTCTGCCACTCCCTGCTCTCTCTCTCAAAAATATATAAACATTAAAAAAAAGAATGTTAACAAATAGAAAATCTTTGTTGGATGAAATTTTTGAATAAAATGTAATTTGAAAACAGTTTAGTGTTTTATTCATTCAGATAAAACATTGATGTGTCATGAATCATCTGTCCAGTTGTAATTTTCCAGAAAATGCTGTAGAGTCACATACCTACGAATTAAAACACGTGTAGCCTCTGCTCCACAGAAATACACATGTGAAGCTCCCTATTGTTATTTAGCGATTTTCCCATTTTTTTGAAAAGCTAAAATGAAACTTTTTGTAACAATCTATGACAGATGAAACTAGCTTTAGGAAATACTTTATAAACAAGTCAAATCATGAGAACAATGGTGTTTAGCTGTCTTTTCGAGTTCTAGCTAATAATGCTTTTTTCAATACAGTGAAATTTTGCTCTAATGAAATAATATGCCCAATAATTTGCCCAGTACCTTGGACCTTAGGTAATTGAATTGTAAATCTGTTCTAATGGGATTTGCCCTTTGCACATCTTGAAGCAGCTCCTTCCTGAACTGGCTTCTTTTTCAGTTCATATATATTGGCAACAGGACCGTAGAGATATAAGAGATTATGCAGCCCGTGGAGACCAGGTTCTGTGTAGGATAAAGTTAACTTAATTTTATATCTCAAAGCCTCAGGCAGTATTTTATTTCCAAATCTCACAGTACATTGGAAGTAGGTGAGAAAAATTAGCGTGAGAAAAGGAGGAAAACATTTGTATTGTGGCAAGAGGAAAACCCTGCAGTGTTTTGCAAAAGATACACTTGGCTATGAAAATGCAGGAAAAATGATAACTGTGTGCCCAGAACCATTCCTCAGCAACAGCTAAGTTGCCATGCAGAGGAATTCCGAAGTCACTCTGTGTCCCTGCTTGTGAAAAACTACACTGTTATTTTAGATTGTGGAAATGTGCCTGGAGGTCATATCCACAGTAGTCATCTTTGCAAGGAATGAACGTTGGTTGTAAATGCAGTCAGTGAAGCCTCTGTGAAGTGAATGCCTAAAAGATGCCTTGTAGGACACAGGGATGCTTTGTGAGATATTTCCTATGAAATACATCTGTGTTTAAATCATGGCTCCTGGCACTTTGTACCCATGTGTCCTGAGACAGGTTACTTTGTACTTCTGATTTTCAATTCTGTTACTTGTAAAATTAGGATCATTAAACCCACCTTAAAGACACTGTTCATATTAAATTAAATGTGATAGTAAATGCACCAGGCAAGAGCTTTGTAACTATGATAAAGGTGATGATTTCTAAGGTCACATGGAGCGGAACTTTCCTGAGAAATCAATAAATGCAGTTCACTTACCTATTTAGATATTTCAATTGGTAGATTATCCATAAAAATATTGAGTATCAACATAGCTTCATTAGGTAAGTGAACATATTTCTAGCATACTTATTGATAAATTTGTTTTACTTCTTGTCCTGTTAAGTGTAGAATATCACAATTTCACATCCACGGAAACAACTATTCCCTATTATACTATTTACTTAAAAACAGTTAACAACTTTTATTGGTCCTAATTTAGTTGCATAATGATGATATAAACATTAAAATCTAGTGCATAGTTTGTGCCCATTCATTGGTGCTAATATTGGTCAAAATCATTTGACCTATTACAATCAAACACAGTCATTCTATGTCGCCTATTGGCCTGAGAAGAATACAAAAAACGGAGACCTATCTCTGGACAAAAGTCACAATCTGAGATAGCATATTTTACTTTACCTAATTTTTAGATGATTTGTATCTTTGATATGCTACTGGACAGACAATTGAGAGCTGCTTTCTGCTTTGTTAATTTCATCGGCCTTTACAAAGATTGATTTGCTTGCTCGGGATAATCATTGGCTCAGTGAGATTAAAAGTAAACACCCAAAGACTAAGCACTTTTCTTAAGCAAACACTTGTAAGATTTGAGGGCATGTCCTATCATTTACATACAAGAAAAGCTACCAAATGTTAGTGTCATCTGAGAGGAATCATAGGGACATGAACAGTTTCTGTTAAGAATGACAGTGGTCCACAGAGAAGAGAGAGAAAGAATCTACAAGAAGAGGAGCACATAGCTTGGTATTTGGGAAGGAGAGCGTGGGTAGTCCATAGTCAATGTCCGAAAAGTTGGACGAAAGAAGGACTATATATTCATTTACTCATTCCATCTTATGCATTAATTAATTCATTAGTTCATTCATCAATATACCACTTCATTTAATATTAACCTCACCAAAACAGACTCCAGAATCCAAGAAAAATTCAAATTCTGAGGATGTGTTTTAAATTTAGCTAATATGCTTCTGCTCTGTCGGCTGATCGGATTCTAAATTCTACTAATTAATCAGCAAATGTAGTGATAAATAGGTGTAGTAGTTTTGCTCTAACTTTGCTCTAACTTTGCAATTACTTACATGTGAGGTGTGGGACTCTAGTCATAGTGGTATCTATTAAAATTTCAATTCCAGCTAAGTTAATGAGTACATGAGGAAGGAAATGCTCACAAAATTATTATAATTACATTGCTTTAAATGGCCACATTTTGAGAGCATGAGGAAATGAGTAGTTAGTTCCCTAAAGAGATAAGTGAACATACTGTAAAAAGCAAAATGTACTTTAAGATTTACAGTTAATTTCTGGCTTTTATCATGCCAGCTTCTCTGATTGGAGTTAAATCCACCTTGACATGGCACCTTCAACCTGATAGAAACGGTCACTATGCCACGTTGGCAAGGGAGGGAACAAGATATAACAATTTTTCCAAGGAAAGTCACTTCTACCAACTACATGCTTTAGAAACAAAACAAAACGAAATGAAATGAAACCTAGATGCCATTGTCTTTTTGAAAGTTGCTTCTCTCATTATTTTTACCTTATATGTTCCAAGAAAGTGCCACAAAAATTGGCCTTTTGAAAGTTCAATTCTGTTTTAAAGATGGCTTTAAAAGAAATATTAAATAAATAACATTTAAAGATGCTTAGAAAAGAGGGCAGTGAGGAAATGAGGTTTGGAATAATTATATGCACAGATCTTTATGTTCTTTGAAACTCTTTTATCTTCTCAATGTAAGGTTGGGATTCTTTGAGGAATATTCTAGTTGACCTGGAGAGGTAGGACTATGGGGTTGGGGATACTAGATTGAATTATGAAAGCCTGAAGCTTACAGCCTATAAATTAATTTTATATTAGGAAATTTAATTTTATATTTTATGAAATCTCTCAATGCATGGTTGCCTCAGTTCATCATTCCACTAACCCACACCCTCCAAACCTGCTTGTCCCAAACATTCACATTTGTAAGAGTGTGAATTGCCAGAGAGGATAGTGGAAATTCAGAACTATGGCTCAACTACATAGTACTTCCTGCACAAACCATTTGCAACAACTTGTTTTTCTGATACCTTGCAAATGCGAAAAGTGAGGCTCTAGTGGATAATTTTCAGGCTCGAATCTCTCACTGCTCTTGACCCTATCTTTATCAATTTAGTAGACTCATGATATAAATGACCTAAGGATATGATTCTCAAACATCAGCCCAACTCAGAATCATCTGGAAGGCTGTTGGAGCACTCTCAGAGTTTCTGATTTTGCATGCTTGAGATGAAGCCTGAGAATTTGCATTTCTACCAAGATCTAGATGGTGCTGATGTTCCTGCTCCAAGTATCACTCTCTGAGAACAATGTACCTAAACAATAATTTCTCTTGGGGTACCTGATTGACTCAGTCGGAGGGGGAGACTGAGAAAAAGAGAATCTCAAGCAGGCTCCACACCTAGCGTGGAGCTGGAAGCAGAGCTTGAGGTGGGGCTCCATCTCACACCCTGAGATCATGACTTGAGCCAAAATTAAGAGTCAATCAACTGAGTCACTCAGATGCCTCTGCCTCTGTGATTTTAAGCATATTAATCAAGTTCTTTCTCACTCTCTTTAAAAAGAGATGATTCCATTATCTACTATTCTGCGTGTTGGTAAATATAAATAAGATAATTAATGTTATACACCAAACCCTGTTTCTAATATAGTTGGCATTGAATGTGTGATATTCATAATTATTTAGTAAATGATTTAAAGGCTACTTAGGTAAAGCAAAAATATGACCATTGGCAGTATATGTTGGTATATCCAAACCAACTTGCAATTGAGCTTTTCAGCACAATGTGTTCATAGTTTGATGACTGTGTAGGTAAATGATGTTTAAACACTCTTAAAAAAATCTATATTTTTCTTTGTCATGACATAAAGTGGCAGGTGCAGGCATATTATTGCTTACTCCGTTCTGAGTCTTTCTCCATAAGAACAAGACTTGTTGATAGTACCACACACCTAAGAATGTCAAAGACAGGCAGGTTTCAGTGACAGCCTTTAATCACACACAGGGTAGCGATGTTCCTAAGACTTGATCACGTTCATATGCTCAGCCTATTGACTCTTTTTCCATTTATTTGTATCTACCTGAAACATTTTTCTATCTACACTTCTTGCCTGACTGACTCATATTTATCCTTTTATTTTCACTTTAGATTTCACTCTAAGTGCAGGTCAGAAACCATCCTATATATTTCCTAATAGAACCTTCAGTATAATAAAGATTTATTCAAATTTCTTGTTTATATCCATTATTAGATTTAAGATTCCTAGAGAGTAGATATCATCTATGCTTAATTCATGCAATAAACATTTCCTGAGTACCTAATATGTAATAGTATAGGTGCTGGAATACAGGAATAAAGGAAATTCCCTGTTCTACCAAAAAAAAAAAAAAATCTATGAGTACATGTGATAATGGGATAGAGTCAAATTTTGAATTGGAATTTGGGAAAGGTCTTCCTTTCCCAGCCATTTAAGTTGACCTTTAAAGATGATAAAGAATTAGTCACATGAATATTGTGGTGACTATATAGATAGGCTACTATATATTTATGAATAACCGAAGTTGAGAAGAGCTTGGTGAATTCCAGAAAGGAAAGAAACAAGTTTGGACCATGGTGACCAAGGATGGTATTGGATACAGAGTGAACCTAGAGTTGTGATATAAGCAACATCATGCGTTACTTATAAATGATATTAAAGACTTTGAATGGTAGAAGCAAAACCAGAAGGTGTTTTCTTATAAAATGAAAAATAAAAGAGATTATTATTTTTTTCCTCAGGAAGATTAACTGTGTCAAATGCTGCTGAAGATCTAGAAGGATGAGGACTGAAAAGGCCCCATTGGAAAAAACATCATAAAGGAAATTATAATCTTTTCAAAAGCACTTTTGATGGTATGAAAGGAGTAGAAAGCAGCCTTGCATGATTTGAGGAGTGATTGCAAATTCAGGAAGAGTGGACAAAGTATAGAAAATTCTGTCAAGGACTCTGATTTATTACAGAAATAGTATGATTGCTGAATGGGAGTCAAGGGTAAAAAAAAGGCTTTATTTATTTATTTATTTATTATTTTCGGGGGGGGGGGCAGACGGAGACAGAGAGAGAATCTTAAGCAGACTCCACACTCAGCACACCATGGGGCTCGGTCCCATGATCTTGGGATCATTACCTGAGCCAAAATCAAGAGTTAGATTTTCAACTGACTGAGATCCCCATGCACCTTCCAACAAAGGCTAATTAAAAAACAAACAAACTGGGGCGCCTGGGTGGCTTAGTCGGTTAAGCGTCCGACTTTCGCTTAGGTCATGATCTCGCGGTTCCTGGGTTCCAGCCCCGCGTCGGGCTCTGTGCTGACTGCCAGCTCAGAGCCTGGAGCCTGTTTCGGAGTCTGTGTCTCCCTCTCTCTCTGACCGTTCCCTGCTCATGCTGTCTCTCTCTCTCTCTCCTAGAAATAAATTTTAAAAAACATTAAAAAAATAAAAAACAAACAAAAAATGAAACATACCTAGAACATGATGAAGTAGACCAACTAAATATTTTAATAGGATTTTAACTTAAGATATCAAAGTAAAGTTCCTTATTGAGTCAAGTTGAAAGTCTAGAGTCACACATTTTTTATCCTCTAGTCTTAAAGTTTCAACTATAAGCAGAGACTTTTTCTATTTGTCATACCTAATACCTTAAGTCCAATCGGTTACAAGTCAGTTTAGAAAATCCAATGTCAAAAAATATTTTTTTGTCTAAAATCTTGAGCTACATTTCTTTTTAAACTTTGCAAATGTTGACCCTTTTTATATATGCAGAAATTACTTCTACTCTGGTGTATTTCGAAGCCCTTTAATTACTAAAGATATGTTTTGTACACTTCAGTAATGTATAGGAATTTTTTTCAATTCAGGAAAAGGAAAAATAATGAATTTTTAAATTAGAAATCCATACTATTTTAAAGTTCATATGGAAAGGTACCTCTTCAAAAAGAAAGGAATGTTATTCTCTTTGAAAGTTAAAAGTTTTGGCCATAATTTTTAGCCTTGTAGACATGATCCATCAGAAAAGAGTGATGAGTTTCACAAATGAGTCAAAGGCCTCAAAAGTTATGCTGATATTCCTCAGGTGAAAAAAAAACAATTTTTCCTCACTTCTCTTTCATGGGTTTCATCACGAGAAAGTCAATTTTCTAAACACAATTTGTTGTGCATCTCAGTAGGAGGAGCTGAAGGTCAAAGTGTCACCAAACTTTGTAGCAAATGCTCTGGGCTTTTGGTTGATGGGATAGTTACTGACTGGAATAAAAATGATAGAAAAGTCATCTTTTTCATACCAAGCCCAGCAAGTTCACCAGTGTTCCCTTTAACAGAGAAAAAAATGCAATCATTTCTGCTGCCTCACACAACTTTGTTTATCCCAGCTGTCATTATTCTGTGATTACCCTTTTGAAGCAGGAAAGTCCAGTTCCTTCTCCAGTAGCTTGTAGTGAGTTAATCAGCTTTAGGGGCTGTTGAATAACATCTAATGGGGCAGGATGACTGGTCCTATTTTATCTCTTTCCTGTGCTCAAAATATTGTTGCAAATGTAAAGCAAACACCCCAGAAGCTTCATCAAGTCACACTTCACAGGGTATCCAATGTATAATTCTGAACATAGTTGACTCCACATAAACAGTATAAAATCAGTTTCTGTGACTCTAACTAATGTCTCTTCTCAGTGTGTGAGAGAAACATCCCCATAGGAATTTTTAAAATGACTCCTCAACTCTTCTAGGCAATGAACTCTATCAGGAGGGGAAAATAATTTTCCCAGGAGGCTGCTATGTATAGCCAAATACTCCCGCTGCTCAAATGACCCCTTTCGACTCTGCTGCTCAAATGACCCCTTTCGACTCTGCTCCAGAGAAAGGACATCATGGATGCTTGAAGTCAATACAAAGTAGGTAGTTTTTCTCTTCCAAGGTTCTGGAAAGTTCCTTCAGAGATATATAATTTTTTAATATTTTAATTTATTTCTAGGAGAGAGAGAGCATGAGCAGGGAACGGTCAGAGAGAGAGGGAGACACAGACTCTGAAATAGTCTCCAGGCTCTGAGCTGGCTGTCAGCACAGAGCCCGATGCGGGGCTTGAACCCACGAACCGCGAGATCATGACCCAAGCGAAAGTCGGACGCTTAACCGACTAAGCCACCCAGGCGCCCCCCTTCAGAGATATTTTAAATGATTAACCATCTCCTGAGATCTCAATGGGCACTTTATGCTGGGTTTTGCAGGTCTCCTCTGTTGAGGGCCTCTTCCTAACAGCTCCAGGCAAAGCCCAAGGCAGCCTCAAGGGGATTCTGCCTGGGTACTGAAATCCTCCGCTTCCCAAAGAACCATTGTTTAATTTCAGGCAGTCCCCACAGGGAGTGGGATATTTTTGGACAAAAAGCATGTTAGGCGAGTGGACACTTTTATAGGTTGCACATAATCAAAAGTCTTTTTTAATTATCTCCTCTACGTGACTATCCCAGCCTAAACCCACCTACATCTTTTTTTCTTTCTAAAATGACATGAATAATAAAGCCACCCAGTTACCCACAGCTTGCACCATAAAAATGTCTGGTAGGTAGGGGGAAAAATTCCAAGTTTTCTTTTTATTTCAACAGGAAGCAACTATCCTAGGTTCTTCCAATTTTCCTCTTTCTATTTTTTCCTTTTCCAGCTTTAGCATGTCAGAATAAATGCATAACTATATATAAATACTCAACTAATATATATATATGTATATATAATAAAATTAATTCCATTTATAAAATTGTATTTCTCAATAAAAAAGTGAAGGGTTAATTCATTCGTTTAATTTGACAGTTCCCCACCTAAAAGCGTGTATATAGTTTTGGGATGGTTTTCTGTTCCCTAGATATGAGTAGCAACAGACCAGGTATAGAGATGAGAGTGTTACCAATGAGGCAAGCCAACAAGGTCAGACAAAAGTGTGTACAAAGTGCTGAGCACAAGTCTATGAGAAATGTACAGGGGAACAGCCAGACTGAGTATATTCAAATGGCCGTACAAAGTATATTCATTTTCTCTCTGTCTCTTAGACTTTTCCATCTCACTTTCATGATGTGTAAGTTCTTACCATTACATTCTTTCTCTCCCTCTCTCACTCCTGTGATTTGATTTGCCTTTAATTTGTTTCCTTCCTCCTTTCCTGAATTAAAAGCCTCTTCATCTGCGTAGCCATCTTTACTAGCAAGTTCAATGTTGTCCTCGATACTTCGCTGGCCCACTTCTTGGAGTATCATTCATAACCGTGACAATAGTCTATTGGGTCAAGTATATCCTTCTCTTCCAGTCCATTGGCTCTGTCTGATTTTCTACTTAGGTGCTCATAAATGCTTCACTGTGCTCTAACATACTTTCTAGCTGTCAGCATTTCTTTTACCTACTGCTGCCATGAGGGTTACATTCTAAGACTGTAACTATATCCATGCAAGCCACTGAGTTAAACCGTGTCTTGGATTCTATAGCATAAAGTTTTTAATACACTGTCTTATAGTCGTAAAAGACTATCTCAATTTCTTTGTATATGACAAGTTTTAGCTCTTATTTTTATGATTCACACTCCTTTGAATCTTGTGGTGTGGTGTCCATCTTTATGTGTCATTACTTGTGAATTTATCTTACCATTTGAATTGTTCTTTCCTAATGTCAGATGCAGTCTGGTCTTCCAAATGGGATTTGTCCCATTTAAAATTGTAAAAATAATATATATGTGTGATTTCCTTTCTCAATTACTGGGGGAAAAATCCTCTATATTTGCTACATTTTCTTTTGAAAAATTTTTTAAAAAGCACCAAATATAAGGTATATCCCACATTAATTCTTTCTCCCAAATAGAAAAATATCTTCTCTGTCCATAATACGTCTGTACCATGACACACGTTTTTTTTTTTTCCCCTAGCAACACTTTTAAAGGTGAACTATTAGAGTTTTAAAAGTCCACACCATTTTGTAAAATTTTAAATGTTGATTTACTTTTGAGAGGGGGAGAGAAAGAGAGAGAGTGCAAATAGGAGAGGGTCAGAGAGAGGGGGAGACACAGAATATGAAGTAGGCTCCTGGCTCTGATCTGTCAACACAGAGACTGATGTGGGGCTCCAACTCACAAACCAAGAGCTCATGACCTGAGCAGAAGTCAGATGCTTAACCAACTGAGCCACCCAGGTGCCCTGATTCACACCATTTTTTAATCTCAAAATTTCAGGCCAAATCTCCTTAAAATGTTACTCTCTTTAAATAATTCTTAACAATGTCCCAAATACAATACCAGTTCTCCCTGTAGTCTACTTAAATTGTATGCATATATTAAAATCTAACACTGTCAAAACCGTGGTGTGTTCTTTCTACATTTGTGAACCTTTCATGAATCCTTGAAAATTTTATTTAAAGAGACATCATAGCCATTAAAGGGCCATGACTCTGCTTCTAAACATCAAATTATATTTTTTAATCTCAAAATAAATAATTGATTCTACAAATGATGTTTGGTCTGAAAATAGACTCGAAGATTTCCTCATGTAATTTGAGGCTCTCCCAAGGTCTGCTTCCAAGTGTCTAAGTTCCACTGCCTGGAAATGTCTAAATTAGAATCATTAAATCTGAGAAATACCCCAAAATGAATGGTCTTCCTTTTTCTAAATGCAGGAATCAGCTCTAAGGAAAAGAGACTACGGAGTCAGAGAGAAACACCAGGGGTAGGGGAGTGGAGTGTCAGTGATTTACTTCTGGACAAGAGAAGTGCTTTTAGGTCCTGCCCGCATTTACCTTCAAACACCTGCAACTCTACTGGAAAGCTTTCTCCTCCTTCCCTTCCTACTCTTTGTCCAACATCAAATTCTTTTTTTTTTTTTAAGCTCACTTATTTATTGAAAGAGAGAGACAGAGAGAGAGAAAGCACAACCATTGAAGGAACAATGAGAGAGAAAGAGAGAATCCTAAGCAGGCTCCTCATGGTCAGCACAGAGCCTGATGTGAGCCTCGAACTCATGAACTGTGAGATCATGACCTGAGTTGAAATCAAGTTGGAGACTTAACCATCTCAGCCACCCAGAAGCCCCTGCTGAACATCAAATTTTTAAATATTCTATGCCACTTATGGTGAGGTCTTCTAAATAGGTTTTGTTGTTGCTGCTACCATTATTGAACTTCCTTCACTTGGTTTCAACCTATTCTCTTTTGAAGTGCTTATTCTTAGTTCTTGTAAGTATTCTCTTTATCATTTGAGTTTATTCTTTTTATCATTTGGATTATATCTTTAATTTGTCAAATTTCTCTGACATCTTTTACTAAATTCAGTGGTCATTTCTCCTTGACTAAAATTCTGCAGTGTCAAGTTTATCATTTGATCTACACAGATTTGTAAATGTCCATTTCCTGCCATCGCTAAGTTCTGGACTTCCTGGCTTCAGCACACTTTTATTCATTGCCATAGTAACAGTGTTTCTCATATTCCATCCATGTGATCCATGTATTAGAAATATAGGAAGCATAAATTGGATATAAGGATAAACAGAGGATGCTGTCACAGAGGACACCACAAGTTGTCTAATGAGCTGTCCTTTGGAGAAAGTCCCGCAGAGTGGCTGGGATGGGCCAAGGCCATGAACAAAATTGCGTTCATGAGTGAGAAAACTAGATTCATGTATGGAAAAGTTGTCATATGTTTGAGAGAGCTTCTGGGCAAAGCCCAAGCCTAATATTTCTCTCAGTGACTTACATAAACTGTGGTGTAAGTATTCAGTCATGTTATCACATGTACCCTGGTTTTATGCATCTCAAGGCATCATAGCCTGGGAATAATGTCCGAAAACAAAATGGCCAAATCTCATTCTCCTGGGGATCTATGCAAGGAGATTTGGAGCATTCACAGCATGCACAGCCAACCTTCTGGGACTCACCGTGATCCCCTTCCCTTTATTTCTGCTCCCCTACAGCCAGAGACAGACAACAGAACATTAAGATTTTCATAATGCTTTGCATTATGTATGCTTAGAAAATGAATTTGTTTCAAAGAAAAATATTGTAGGGGCGCCTGGGTGCCTGAGCTGGTTAAGCGTCAGACTTTGGCTCAGGTCATGATCTCACGGTTCATCGGTTTGAGCCCCACATTGGGGTCTGTGCTGACAACTCAGAGCCTGGAGCCTGCTTTGAATTCTGTGTCTCCTCTATCTCTGCCCCTCTGCTGCTCACACCTCTGTCTCTCTCTGTCTTTAAGAAATGAATAAACATTAAAAAATAAAAAAAGGAAAATAATTGTAGAGAGTATTATAGTTTTGTGAAATGAGAAGTGAAAATGAATATGTATTTTTCATATCAGTGTAATCACTTCAAACGTCAACGTGTCGTGCCCTTGGTATGATGTAATGGTTGTCCTGCAAACAGAGGTAATGAAACGTTGACATTAATGAACCTGTAGA
Organism: Hyaena hyaena; assembly: GCF_003009895.1. Classification (NCBI taxonomy): domain Eukaryota; kingdom Metazoa; phylum Chordata; class Mammalia; order Carnivora; family Hyaenidae; genus Hyaena; species Hyaena hyaena. The sequence goes on along the minus strand of NW_024082209.1, from coordinate 78,868 downwards.
AATAGATATGCCAATCGAGGAAGCTAAATTTCTTGTGTTGACTTACAAATTAATAGGAAATTCTGGGTTTCCTAAAGTGTGTTTAATATTATAAAATAAAAGTATGGTACCTCTGGCTAATGTGGAATAAAATGGGGCTTAGGGAACACTAGGAAGGGGTTAGGGACCCTCATCAGGAGTAGCCAACACTGGATGAAAGATCCTCTTTGGATTGGATAAGCTTTCAAACCTTAGAGACCCAGCCTTCTCACAGACATGTTACTAAAGTTGTCTGTTAATTTCGTTAAACACCTAAAGTCCAAGCACCTTTATCCAGCACTGACCACTCCACAGCATCACATAAAATCCAAATTAAAATGAATTGAAATGGGATTTGGAGAACCTTTGGGATAACTCTTGACAGAATGAAAATTAGCTTAATATATAGTAAGAAAGCTCACTTTACATCATTTTAGTAAAAGGCTGAGAAGAGCAGATGAGAATAAATAGGTAGGTTGTAATTATTTGTCCCAAATCAAGCGACTGTTTTCCCTTGGTGCAGTGTGCAAACATTTCCAATTATACATTTATTTTATCCACAATACATATTTAATGTCTCTGCTTTGCCTCTGAAAGAGCAAAATGATATTGAAAGTTAATATCCTCACAGAGGTCATACTTCTCGAATATGGATTTAAGCTGCTTCTCATTCACAATGCTCTTTTTTTCTTAAATTTTTAAAAATTTATTTTAAAATTTATTTATTTTTAAAATTTTACTTTTGAGGCAGAGAGAGGCACAGAACAAGCTGGGGAGGGGCAGAGAGAGAGAGGGAGACACAGAACCTGAAATAGGCTCCAGCCTCTGAGCTGTCAGCACAGAGCCCCATGCCAGGCTCGAACCTACAGACCACAGGACCATGACCTGAGCGGAAGTCCCGGACGCTTAACCGACTGAGCCACCCAAGCACCCCTTATTCATAATGCTCTTGACTTATCATTGTCTGGAGCTCCCTGACTAAAAGAACTTCAGCATGTTAGTTACTTCCCTTGGGGGTTCCCGTTATCTCTTCAAACTCCTTAGAAAAGCAATTACATTGTGGGCAGTTTAATATGATTAACATCATAATGTTTCTGAAGGTGGCTATTGCTCATAAAGCTTAAAGCCAGTCTAGATTCCTGAAAGATCAGCATTGTGAAATAGAGATATATAAGTAAACTCAGATAAGTTTCGATAAAAACTTATTACCTGATTTTTTCTCTTGTAAGATGGCTAGAAAGTATGAGTCTAAACATACATTTTCCAAAATAGCAAAGATCTGCAAAAAAAAAAAAACAAACAAAAACAAAACAACCCCCCCTCAAAAAATCCAAACCAAAAACCAAACTAAAACAAACCAGAACAAAAAAGCAAAAAGCAAAATAAGCAAACAAACAAACAAAAAAACCCCAAACCACCAGACACAAATGCTTTATTGGCGCATGTTCAACCCAGTAAGATTTTTACATTTACGTAAGTTTTCACATATGCCTCAGTTTTGAGAGTCATGCTTCCTACACAGAGAGAAAAAATAATTTTTTCTGGTATGGAATCTTAAGGGCTTAATACATTATTTAATTTCTCTTTTCCTTTTTTCTTTTTTGACAGACATCAAGCCTGTCTCTTTAAAGATGCATATTGAGCTAAATGAATGAACTATGGACAGAACAAATAAAAGAACTGCTTATTTTATTCCTTCAACTATGTTCACCCCGAATCATTACAACCACTGGCCACAAGTTTCTGTCACTGTGTCCCCCTCTGCCTCCTCCCTCATCCTTCTGTATCCAAAGGTTTCAGATAATCACACAGAACTGTTTTGTTTTTTTTTTAAACATGAATGTGCCCTGAGAGGCCTTTCAAATAATTAGCTCCTTTCAAATGTTCAAATATACGGTACATGTTGCCAAGATTATAAACTCTCCACATTCCTTGCTTCCTGTCACGGGTCTGTATTAGCCTCGTCCTTCAACACTTTATTTCCAACTGCTTATGAGAATATAGACAGAAGATGGCACTGTTTACTCATTAGTAATAGGTCAGCAAACTAAAGGAAAAAAGCAATGCTTTCTCTGCTAGGAAAACACATAATACCATTAGAAATTGGAAGTGAGACTATATATATAAAACGAGCACATATTACAATAGAAAATATAACTTTGAAATTAGACAAGGTAAACAAAACACTAGAAAACAGCCTTACTGACCACACTGAATTTTCAGGAACAGCCCATTTCAAATACAACACAGTTATAGTCACATGGAGTGGAGGAATGAGCTGGAGACCTAGGTTTGGGTTCAAACTCACCCATAAGACCTTGAGACAAATTGCTTAACGTCTCTTTGAGTCTAAATATTCTTACTGTAATAATAATACTTATCATGTAAGATAGTTTTGTGGATTGAATAAACACAGAGTAAAAGTCATTAGTAATACTAGACCATAAGTTTTTGGTTCTCTTCTCTTATTTATTTTCTTAGAGACACCAATCAGGAAGGGGAAGAGAGAGGGAGAGAGAGAGAGAGAGAGAGAGAGAGAGAGAGAGAGAGAGTCCCAAGCAGGCTATATGCTCTGCAGAGTCAAATGTTGGTCTGACTGGGCCACCCAACACCCCATTGGTAATCTTCTTAATAAGACTTCTATGATCACCGAATAGCACAATGTTCACCCTAGAAAAGCAACGTAGAAGATGATTACATTTCTATAAGCCAAACAAACACACAAAACTTAATTGAATTTTGTGTTGGCTTAAAGATGATTCTTACTTAAACGAGAAGCAGGGCAAGTGTTAAAAGGAATTAGTTACTAATCTTGAACTTTAGAGTGCTTGGCTATTTCAATCTTCTGTTTCCTTAGTAGAGAAATTTGATTATTCCCAATTAAATCACCAAAGGTCTTTCATTATTGATAAGAGAAATTTTATTCCAGTGTTCAGAAGCACTATGAGAATAAACTATTTTATCTAGATAGGTAGAAATTAAAGTTTGTTTCTTAAATGTTTTATTCTGTTATTGTAATTGTCAATATTGTTTCATAGTTCACCTTATTGTTTCATAGCTCACCTTTCCTTGGATGAACCCAAATGGGAAAATAGAATACGGTAGAACATTTTGCCCAGTTGTTTCCCTGAAATGTAAAAATACATTATTTGTGCTCAGTCTATACCAATTAATCATGAATATTTCCTTGAACACACATACATAAAGACTTACTTTATCTTGTAATATTTAACTTTGCAGCAATATTAACTCTAAATATCAAAAGTTTAAATGGTTGTTCTGACATTGTTAAATGTTTAAGTATCCATTCTCATGTAGTGGAGCTATTCACCCAAAATTAATTTCCACTTTTTGGGCACAGAGCCAGCCTACATTTTCTGGTCTCTAAAGTTAGATGTGGCCGCATACCTGAGTTCTAGCCAATGGAACAGGCATGGAAGCAACGTATGCTATTTTTCTTGGAAGAACATATGGCGCCAACAAGAAAAGATGTGTTTTTCCCTCTTTTGCCCAGATTACAGATGGCATCGAGGCTCTAAGGGATAGCAGAGTCATGAAATGGAAATATCTGGGTCTCTGTGTCTCCATGTTAAGGTACGCATTCGTGGTCCAGTAGCTATTGGGTAAGTGGGAAATAAACTTTTCTTTGTTTCAACAGTTAATGTTGCCCAAACTAATACTCTCATTTTTAAAAAGGCAGAGGGCTAAGAATCACATGGTAGCCTATGATTTACTATGATCCTTTAGAATTTCCCAGTTGAAATAGGGACACCAAGTAGTAAGTTCCTTTTGATGGGAGGTCCAGATTGCTTTGCTCATTCAACTCATCAGCAATAGTCTATCAAAAGTGGATGCTCATTTTTCATTAATCTATTGTTTTAATTAAAAAATGCCAATGTATCACCAATTGTTAACTTTAGAGTACATTTGCGAGGAGAGCTGCCTCCTCATGCTTCTGCTCAATTTTCTCCATCAGACAATATAATGGAGAAAAATATTTAAAACTAAAATTGATAGCAGTCATTTATATGTTCTAATGGATGGGGAGTGAGTTTTATTTTATTTTATTACTCTTTCCTTTCTTTCTCAGAGTCTAAAGTGCAGCGAGAAAGTTAGACATTCCCGTGTTACAGCTGTGAAGAGGACCTGAAGAGATGGCCCACTGGAGAACAAACAATGACTCATCTTTGGTAACACAGAAGACAGTGGAGGACTAGAAGCAAGCAGAGAGTGGAAAGCTAATTTATCCCAAATAATGTAAGAGGGAGCAAGTTGGATGAATAGAGAGATATGACCTAGAGTCTTAGGAAGAAGAATAGGTTTTAATAAAGCTTGATGGATCCCAATGCTTTTGGTATTTACAGTGCAAGGATGTGCTGCTTCTTCTTCGTCCTTTGCTCCTCTCTTCTTGTTCTGTGCCATAGAATAATGGCTCATGTAGACTCTATCATTATATGTTTCCAGTTGGTCTTGGTCTGTGGAAAGAAATTGCAGAAAGGTGGGTGCTAGAAGGAGAGCAAGAGCAGTGCCTTCCCTTCTCCCCTCTGTCTTCTGCACAGGATTCTGGTAAGCCCTGATATCTCTGATAGCACTTGGATCTGATAGCACTGCTTCCTTCTTTTGCCCCTTCAGGCTTAGGGTCGCAATGTCTTCCTTGTTTTGCTGACCTCTGACTCTTGATGTCTCCATTTTTGGTTCTCAAACCTCTAAACTGTCTCTTTATTAAAGTCTTTTCAGTTAAACACTCCTGGGAAGACTCATCTCCCACCAGGATCCTGATTAATAGAAAGTTGTAGTTGTTGGTAGTGGTGGAAGAGGGGGGTGTTACAGAAAAACAATGGAGTTCATGCTTGCTCAGGTCTCCATGTTACAGTGATTTACTGACATGAAACTTCATGACCTTCTGTGTCCAGAGAGCAGGAAGAGATCATTTGTGTACTTTCAGCATTGCTTACATGTATTATGTCAACATTGTGAATTTAATGCTATAGACTTTTACTCCAGGGGTTCCTCTATTGAAACAATGAAGACAAATAAAAACAAAACAAAACAACAATCTATGTTTATTCAAGCTTTACCCTCCAGCAGCTGCTGAGCTTTTGGGTGGGAGGTGGGGAAGTATGTGCAGGGTGTAAATCTATGACTTTTGGGTTTTAGTGGTATTTGCAAAGGAGGGGATATGTGAATTCTTCAGCAGAAAGGAGGGAAAAAATTAGTCACAGGAGAGAAGCCAAAATAAGATCAATAATTCATCAGAAGAGGATTTTTACAACTAGAAATGACTGGATGTACTTAAGCTGCCTGGGAATGTTGAGAAATCTTGGGAGAATGCTAGATTTCTCACAAAAAGTGGGCTTGGCTGATGGAGACTATTTTAAAGACAAATTTCAAGTTACAGCAACCCCAGGTAATATCTGATTAACCCAAGTCTAGATTAAAAGCTACACATAAATTTGTGGGTTTGAGGGTTTTTTAAAAATAGGATTCATGTCTTCCTTTGCCTTATGGTTTTAAATATTTTTAAAATTTTAGACTGGTTTTAGATTTAGAGGGAAAGTTTGAAGATGGCACATAGTTCCCATATACCCCATGCCTAATTTTCCTGATTGTTTACATCTTACCTTACCCATGGGACATTTGCTATAACTAACCAACTGACACCGACACACTATTATTAACCCAAATCCATGCTTTATTCAGATTACCTTAGTTTTTACTTACTATACTTTTCCTCTTCCAGGGTTCTGTAAGGACATAATGTCATATTTTGTTGTCCGTTCTCTCCAGCTTCCTCTTGGCTGTGACGATTGCTCACACTTCCCTTGTTTCTGACCTTGGCAGTTTTGAGAAGTGTTCATCAGGTATTGTGTAGATCCTTCAGTTGGAATTTGTCTAATTTTTTAAAACCAAGGTTATGGATTTGGGGGAAGGAGAACACAAGGGTGAACTGTCTTTCTCATCGCATTATATTAAGGGTATATGTTATCAATATGACTTGTTACTAATAATGTCAGTGCCTTATTTTCTTGATGCACATATTCTAGGTTCACCCTAGATTGCAAACCGTCTGAGGATGGAGACTGTTTTTCTTCACTAGGTGCAAACTACTTGCGATCACTGCCAGAAATGATAACCTTTTAATGAATTTGTGAGTTTCCCCACATTTTAGCATATGATATATAGAGACCATAAGGAACCAGGAACCAGGCAGCCTACTTCTGTCCTATATAGTCTTGACAAAGTTATGAAAAGCTGACTAAATAGTAGAAAATTTTATATCATAAAAAAGTGAATGCATGCTACATGAAATTGGAAAAGCCTGTTTCAAGTGATGTCAAATGCCTTTTCATCTTGGTGTTGTTGTGGTTCTATTGTTCTTTGAACTTCTCTGTTTAAATTCCTTTCAGAAATGTCAGAAAAACATGTGACCTTAGATGTCTGACAACCCAGTTCCTTAGCCCACTTAATACACAGAAACAGAATCTTTTTTCACTGATTCCTTTGGGGAGCATTTACAGTAACCTTCCCAAATTTGGGTGTGGGGATAAGCATGTGTCCTCAGATTGCCCAGGAGTTCATCAGTGAAGAAGGCTTTAAGCATCCCTTCCAAGGCTCAGAAATTTGTCATAGGACCCTTTGGAAGCCGCAGTACAAACTTTCTCTCTTGCAAGAACAGATACATTTCTTTCTTTTCTTCCTTTTTTCTTTCTTTCTTTCTTCCTTCCTTCTTTCCTTCCTTCTGTCTTTCCTTCCTTCCTTCCTTGTTTCTTTCTTTCTTCCTTTCTTTCACTTATGGTTTATTTATTTTTCAGAGAGAGAGAGCGTGAGTGGAGGAGGGGCAGAGAGGGGGACAGAGAATCCCAAGCGGGCTCTGTGCTGACAGCAGCAAGTCTGATGCAAGGCTGACCTCAAGCAAGATCATGACCTGAACCAAAGTCTGACGCTCAACCAACTGGGCCGTGAAGGTGCCCCGGAACAGTTAAATTTCTTGTACCTAGACTACTTTTATCTGTCTTAGTTTCTTTTGCTTTTCCTGAAGCCTGGTTTGCACATGCAGAATATTCCTAGAGCCTGCATAAAGAGGAAAGGAGACAGTAATGGGGTAAAAAAAGAAGCATAGGTTCTTTTCTTGATATCTTTTTTTTTTCTTTTTACTCTAGTTCAGACAGCTTCACCTATTTTGTAACTAGGTGGTAGGCAGTTTCTCATTTTGACTTTCTTTGATGATTCTCTGCCAAATCAATTTTCAAAAACTATCCCCTTGATGCATCATTTTCCAGATTTTACCAAGATCTTCTAAGCTATATGAATGGATAAGATTTCAGCTTACAAAATACTGTCAGTGTACATATTACATTTGCTTTTTCTGAAATACAAATAGCATGGGCTTTCATCCAGCAAATGCTCATTAAAAATTATTAAATAAGACATTTATACTTGTTTTTCAATTGTTTCAGCAATATCTTTTTACTTATAGAGATTTTTATATTTCTAAAAATCTAAAAGATATGATATAATTTTGCCTCTTTTGCATTTGTTATATTCATTGTACATCTGTTAACATTGCTTACTGGAAACTCTCAGACTCTGTAGTCTACTGTTTTCTCCTTGAAAAGAGTATCCATTTTAGAAGCCCGTGATTATATATCTGAATTCTATTGATCAAGTGAAATGATTTTAAATAATATCTAATATAGGTGACAGTGAGTTGCTGATATTTTAAAAAACGTCTTAAAAATGTTTCTTCATTTTTGAGAGACAGAGCATGAGTGGAGGAGGGGCAGAAAGAGAGAAGAAGACACAGAATCCGAAGCAGGCTTTAGGCTTTGAGCTGTCAGCACAAACTTCCACATGGGACTCAAACTCACCAGCCGTGAGATCATACCTGAGCCAAAGTCGGACACTTAATTGATTGAGCCACCCAGTTGCCCCAGCTAATTGTTAGTCAATAGGCTGGAAATCAGGTGGAGAGTTGGAAAGATATTGAACAACTTAACTGACATGAGCAAATCTTCTATACCTTAGCTTGAATATATTGTCTTTTTGTCCTTGGTCAATTTGCAAGACATCCTTTAAGGCCATATCAGCTTTATTCACTATGAACAGTTATATTCATTAATAAAAATAGTATTTATTTAACACTTATTGTGAGGTAAGCACTGAATTAGACATTGACTATGTAAAACTGAACAAAAACAGATCTGGTTTCTTCTTTAGGAAGCCTATAGACCAGTAAGAGAAAAGATATTTTCAAATGGTTACAAATGAAAAATAAAAATACAACTCTGGCAAGTGCTATGAAGCTGAGGTATACTACACATTTTTAAAGTTAAGTTTAATTGAGATATAGTAAACACAAATTTTACCCTGTTGAAGTGTACAAATCGATGGTTTTTAGCACACTCACGAGGTTGTGCAATTATCACCACTATCTAATTTCAGGACATTTTTATCACCCTGTAAATAAACCTTATCTATATCCTGTCCCAGTCCCTCCTCATTCCTTAATCTACTTAGTTGTAGTGCTTATGCTGGGCACTTTGCATGAATGGAATCATACAATGGGGAGCAATTGCATCTGGCTTCTTTCAGTAAGCATAAATAAAGGTTTTGAGGTTAACCCATATTGAAGCATACATATGTTAATAGTTCAATCTTTAATCTAGATAGTGTTTCATAAGTCTAAATATTATTTTGTGAATCTAAATAATATTTAATTGTTTGGATTTATTTATCCTCTTCATGTGATGGACATTTGGATTATTTCTACTTTTTGGGCTTTTAAAAATAATGCTGCTATGAACATGTATGTACAGATTTTTGTGTGAACAAATATTTTTTATTCTTTTCGGCATATAATTGAGCATGAGATCATTGGGTCACATGGTAACCCTATACTTAATTTTTTGAGGAACTACGAAACTGTGGCGATACCATTTTATATTTCCACTAGCAACAAATGATGGCTCCATTTTCTCCATGGCCTCTCCAACACTGATTCATGGTAGTCATTTTTTATTATAGTCATCCTAGAAAGTGTGAACTACTAACTCATTGTCATTTAGATTTGCTCTTCCTCAAGGATTAGCGATGTTGAAAATCATTACGTGTATTTATTGACTATTTTCGTTTCGTTTTGTTTTTAATTTTTTAAAATGTTTACTTTGAGAGAGAGAGACAGAGCAGGAGCAGGGGAGGGGCAGAGAGAGAGAGAGAGAGACAGAATCTGAAGCAGGCTCCAGGCTCTGAGCTGTCAGCACAGAGTCCAACTTGGGGCTCAAACTCAAGAACCATGAGATCATGACCTGAGCCGAAGTTGGACCCTTAACTGACTGAGCCACTCAGGCTCCTCTATTGGTCATTTGTGTATTTTTTTCTTTAGAGAAATCTATTGAAATGATTTGCCCATTTTTATTTGGGTTATTTACCATTTAGTTGTAAGTGGTTTTTATATATTTCTTTTTTTAGTTATTTTCTTAGTGGTTGCCCTGGGGAGTCCAGTTACTATCTTAATTTATAACAATTTAATTAGGATTAATACCAACTTAATTTCAATTATATACAAAACTTTTACTCTTATGTAACTCATTTCCCTCTCCTTTCCTTTGTACTGCTACTGTAATACCAATCCCATTATTATATACCATGTGCCTACCAACACAGATTTATAATCATTTCTTTATGCAGTTGTTTCTTAAATGAGGTATAAGAAGAGAAAAGATTTACAATTCAAAAACAAATGCACTGGGGCAAAAGCTTTTCACACAGGGAGCTCAGAGTCAGGCTAATTAAAGATAGACTTGCAAAGGGGTTCTTCCAGGGAATAACTGGACAGGTTAAATATCATTCTCGGGAAATGAGATATTAAAGGAGCTCCAATCCCATTCCAATCCAATCTCCAGTGGCTATAGAGCTGTAAATTTTCATCACGTTTCTGTGTTTTGATTTTCAAGACTATTTCAGAACTAGAGACTGGTGATGCAACTAAGGTAAATTAAATCACTATAATAGTTGCTGTTCTTCCTAAGATTCAGATACTTTTCTTGAATAAACACTCAAATGTATCTTGGATTACTACAAGTATCTTCTTAATTTCCAGAGTTCTGAAAAAGTAAATTCTGAAAATAAATCTTTGGGAGTTTTGTTATTTCTTTTATGGATGAAAAATAATTTTGGAAGTCTTTACCCAGCCATTTTACTGACTGCCATATTTATATATTTGTGTTTAAAATAGCAAGAAGGGTAAAGGAAGCCTTGAGATTTAGGAATGGACAGAGTTAGAGAGAGAGAGAGAGAGAGGGAGGAAGAGAGGCTGAAGAGTTGGTCAGTGGCCAAATTATTCAGTTTTGAAGATCATACTCAAGAGTTTAGTTCAGGTTTTATTTTATTACTTACTTTAGTCTTTTTTGTGTGTGAAAAAAATCTTTATTTTAAGAAAAAAATTAGTTTAAAAAATTTAACAAGTTTCACTTAGTAAATACACCCAAAAGGAAATCAAACTACAAAAAAGTTTTAAGTCAACACCTCACTATTTCCTACAGTATTAGCAATGTGTCTCAATTTTCAAATTCAGCTTATTTCAGGGGGGGTACCTGGGTGGCTCAGACATCCAACTTTGGGTCAGGTCATGATTTCATGGTTCATGTGTTTGGGTCCCACATTGGGTTCTGTACTGACAGTGCACAGGTTGCTTGGCATTCTCTCTCTCTGCCTTTCTTTCCCCCCTCTCTCTTTCTCAAAATAAATAAATAAATAAACTTAAAAAAACTAACTTATTTTTAAAACTTAAACCGAAAAGATTTTAAATAAAAAGAAACTAGAAGAAAGAAACATAAGACATGTTCCTCTTTGAATTAGAGATCTGGCACCTTGGATTTTCCAAAAAAAGTACACCTCTCAGTGTATTCATGGTCATGTGCTATAAAAGATCCATTTAATATACTTAAAACTTCTTTAACTCAGATTACATCGCTCTGAAGTACACTACAAAAATGTTGCTTGAAAAAAGCTGAAAGTAGTTTTAGTTTATACTCATTATCACATGCTAGAAGAAAGTTTGCATGAGAAAACACTGAAGAGGTGATTTTTTAATCCAGATTTCACAAACTCACGATGCAAAATGGGTCCCACAACTTCCTCTAGAGTAATAATTGCTTTTCACTGCTTGTTGGCTGCCTGTGAAAATTTGATTGCAATAATTCAAATGCTTCTACGTAACTAGTCATATCCATCCATGTTCTGGCCTCTATAGCAAGTGCACAACAGCCACTCACAGACTGACTCTTGAGGCCTCTGGGAGCGAACTGGGTTGACACCCCCATGCCTTGCATCATCTGGCTGCTGCACACCCCTTGCTGGCTCCAGTTGTGGAATTCTGGAAAAGTTCTGTATATCTGTGTCATGTGCTGGTCCCGTCTTTGAACATAGCTGCCACAACTTCTTCGTGACTGGCAAACTCCACATCAGCTCCACCCATTACTTTTCCATCAGAGCCGATTTCAAAATGGACTCTCCCAGGGTTAAGTGGAGAGAAGTTGTAAATGCCATTCCCTGTGGCATTGTATGGCTGTCCTCTCAGGTGGATGCAGTGTGCAGTGGTACCCTGGACAGTGAACTTGCTGTCTCCACATCTGTGGTCATACCTGCCCTGGAGACAGTAACTGAGGTCTTGCCCCAACAGATTGGTGGTGAAGCTGTAGCCAGATTCTGGCACAGTCATCCTCAGAGCCCCCATAGTCTGCATTATAAGCACCAGACCTCATCCTCTTCAGGCCCACTTGCTTGACAATGCCAATATACCTCCTGGCTGTGTCCACTCTACAGACATGAACTTCAGAGGAGGATCTGAGTATGACCTAACTTCTTCCTGATTGCTCTTGAACACTTCAATATACCCGTGCCCTATTCTCTCCTTCTCTAGGGCCTTCTCAGCCAACTCCTGTGAGGCAAAGGACACAAAGACTTCCCCCTTGCCCTTGGGGTCTGCAGGCAATATGATTCACAATTCTAACCATAAGAACAGAAAATTTCTTCCTTGGCGCATCCAAATGTGAGTCCTTGAGGCCACATGAAGCCATCATTGGCTTTAAGACCCAATGTATCTCGGTTCTGTGTGAAGAACTGAGAATGTACTGGTGGCCATGTTTTCTCTGTCTTTTTTAAGGGCCATTTTTACATCATTTTCTGATTCAAGTACAACAAAAGCCTCACCACTCTGCCTGCCTTCTTTAGTGTAGATTAAATGAATGTGTGCGGCCCCATCATGAATTGTGCAGTCAGAAAGTAACTTCTGCTCATCCTTAGCAAAGCAGGACCAGGGCGGGCCTGACCACAAAGCCTTCACCTCCTTGGGGCCCTACATCACGGACACTGAGGGGAAAGATGGCAAATGAGCTTGGGTGCAGCTTTTTGTGGCTTATGCATCAACCCCAAGGGGCAGAAGGAGATGCCCACAGTTGGAGACACTTCTGGTAGGTAACGAATTGTCCTAAAAAAGAGCTATATGACCATCTTGCCTCAGTGCCCCCGCACCCACCAGAGCAACTGGGGGTGGTGGTGCCAGGGCCTGGGATGGACTCCAGCTCCCTTCCTCCGGGGCAATACCTTTAGTTTAGTCTTTATTCTCAGGGCACAGTGATGTCAGCAGAGACCTTTCAGTAGAAGGTAGTATGGACTTAGGGAGATTCATTAGCAAGGAGAGAGAGAGAAGATAACTACGCGGTTGTGTATGGAAAGGAGTGGAAATGAAAGGGGGTAGTAGATTTGAGAATGATTTGGGAAATAAAATGAACTAGGATGTTTGTTGGTAGATTGAAGGGAAAGCCTGATGAAGAAATTCACACAGGGATATGGCTCTCCTGCCCTTACATCGCCCTGCAGGTCTGATGTCTTGGCTAAAGTGTCTGAAACTACTGCCAGGATTTCATCTTGGTTGAGTGCACAACATATAAAGTGAAATTGCCATGAAGTGTAGTCATTGTCAGTACAAATCCAGTGATCTCTGTCTCTCTCTCTCTCTTCAAATTGACAAAAGAAAAAGAAACTCCTTAGAAGCAGAAGGATTGGCAGAAGCTCTGGGTACAAAAGAAGGCAGGAGAAGAGACAAGGGACAATGGCCGGAGCTAAAACAAAACCAAAATCAAACACCTGTCCCTCTCCTCCTCTTAGGATTTTATGGAAATCAAGACGCCAAAAGAATCTACTCTTACAGACTGCAGCTCTGTTTTTTCTTACAATCTCATTTTGAGATCTCATATGAAATTTGATTTATTTAACAATTCAAAATATTTTCACAAAAGCTAAGATTTTCACCCACGCTTCCTTGATGTAGTTATGAGCTTTGTATATGTGCATCTCTAATCGTGCCCCTGAGCTTTACCAAAGTGCAGCAGTAGTTGCAATTCTATTTCTGTTAACCTCGCATGGTGACATTAATAACTCATCTCCCAGCAGTGCACTATTGTTTTAAAGGCTTTTCTTTTTTAAAAAAATGATTTTTAAATTTATTTATTTACTTTGAGAGAGAAGGAGAAAGAGAGAGAGAGATTCCAAGTAGGATCTGTACTGTCAGCAAAGAGCCTGGTGTGGGGCTTGAACTCACAAACGAGATCATGACCTGAGCGGAACCAAGGAGTCAGACACCTAACTGACTGAGCCACCCTAATGAGCCTGTTTTAAAGGTTTTTCAATGGTTTACTCCATTAATAGCAAGTTGGGAATTATGACACTCACAGGAGTCACCAATTTCCAAATTAATTGCTCGACCAAGATAAGAAAAATATCCTATACTGATATAAGATGGCAAACACAAAATAGTAATAAATGTTATTTAAACATCAGAAGGGTACCAGGATATGTTAATCATATAAAAATGTTTGTCATGTAACTATCAACATAGCAATCCTTCACAAATTTAAAACAAGGACATAAATCCTTGACCCAGAAATTCCACATCTGGTATTATATTGTAAAGATAAGCTATAACTTTTACACACATAAAGAGAGTTTTTGGAATAATGTGATTTCACTATTATTTGACATAGGAATGAATTAGAAATATCCTAAATGAATTTCCATAGTTCAAATTATGGTGATAAATTGTGAAAAACTGAGAAGTTTCTATAGGTACTTATATGGAAGCATCTTCATAAAATATTAACAAGAAAAGGAAAGACGCAGAACAGTTTGTATAATGTATTACTATGTGGAAATAAAAGCATATACATGAGTATACAGACATAGGCTGTCTTTGAAAAGATCCATAGGCAACTGGTTGTAATAGTTAACCTAAGAAGGGGAACTGAAAGGCTGAGATGTTTGGAAAGGGGAAGGATTGTATGCTTTTTGGTATATGCTTTCTTGTATTTTTTAATGCTGAACTCTGCTTATATACTAATTAGTTTAACTAACTTAAAAGGTTGTATGCTTAAGCCTGTATTGATTACCTGTATAGCAAGTTCTGTCCGTGTATCTATCTATCTATCTATCTATCTATCTATCATCATCTATCACCTATCTATCCACACACACACACACACACACACACACACACATCAGAATATACATACACTGTATTTGTCTAGGTTCTCAAGAGAAGAAAAGCAAACTATCTATCTATCTATCTATCTATCTATCTATATCTATCTATCATCTATCTATCTATCTATCTATCTATCTATCTATCTATCTATATCTACCTATCTAGCTTCTGCCTGGTTAGAAAATCAGGCAGAGTTTCTACACTGCAATTTAATTTTGAAGACAATTTTCTCTTCTGATAATCTCAGTTTTTGGTCTTAAGCCTATCAACTGATTGAATGAGGCCCACCATGTTGCAGAAAATAATATTCTTTACCCGAAGTCTATTGATTTAAATGTTAATCATATCTAAAAATTACCTTCAGAACAATATATAGAGTGGTATTTTACCAACAACTGGGCTCCATTACTTGGCTAAGTTGACATATAAAATTAACTATCACACATACACTGAGAATCTTGCATTTAAAATTGAAGACCATTTCTACAAATGGGGCAAAGGGCCAACAAGTCAGTGAAAATGTGTCCATGATCTACAGACAATTTTCCCCTAATAATACCACTGATTCAGGGTGAAGAAATGAGGATAAGTTCAGCAAAGATGCAGACCTTCTATTAAAGACATGCCTTTAGATAAAAATTCTCTAGTTAGGATAACATAACTTTCCCTTGCAGATATCATGGTATCCAAAAATGAGTACTATCTCAGTATGGATAATAAAAGAAAAATGGAGAGCAATAAGCAAAGGAAAACTAAACAAAAACTAAAGGGTTTATATAAATGTATCAAATCAACACATTGTACACTTTCAACTTACACAAGGTTATATGTCAATTAAATCTCATTAAAGTTGGTAAGATGATAATAGAAACAGAAACAAGGCAAAACAAAACGCCCGAATGTTTGAAGTGTCCTGGAAGTGAGATAACCCGACCTTTGCTGGTAGCAGAAGATTTACATGTTTCAGGCAGTGGTGTTTGGTCATGAGTTACAAGGAACCAACAAACAAGAATATGAGGTACGAGGCAAGGCAGGTGATTGTCTCACTTCTCAGAGATACATGACCTGAGGACAAGCAAGTCTGTGGTTGGGAATTTTACAAGGAAAATGGAAGCTTTAAACCATTCCGGGAGACCATGTTCCCCTACTTGGGGTTTAGGAAAGAAACAAACTTTAGGATAGGGGCTTGCAATTCTTGGTGTAAGATTTGAGAAAGACTTTAACCTTTATAGGGATCTGCTAATATTCCAGATATTTAAAATGCTATTATGTTTGTGGAAAAGAACTAGGTAGTCTGTGTAGCTGCAAAGACTAACTGCAGATCAAGATATTGCAGATAGAGGAAGATTCAGGTTCATTTCAGGCAGTGTTTTCTAACACAGGATGCTTCTTTAGCAGCAATGGGAAGCCATGTGAAGTGGTGGGTATTTTAGCTTTATGTATGCAGGTATATGGTGGCCAGGGAAGTAAATATAGGCATTATAGTTAGACTTAATGTGGTTAGGCTAGATGACTTTGAGATGTTATGATTCTAAAATTTATATTCCATGATAATAAAATATATTTTTTTCTTGATAATACCAGCACAGCTATGCTTATGAACCTCTGAAGGTGGAAATTAACATATTCTTCAACAAAATTTCACTACCTGGAACTTTTGATATCACATTTACTGTTGGAGGCCAGCTCCGGCAGGTCCAGGGGTCCCTGAAGGATGGACGGTGTCGGCGAAAGAGAGTGAGAGAGCCCCGAGATCCTTTCTGATCACCAGGCAGGCATCTCTGTCCTGTCGGTTTTGGTGTCTTTATTTATAGGTTAAATGATAACATGACATCAGAAAAAGGAATTTTTACAATGGATATCTCTTTGTGATAAGATGCTTTGGAAAGTGTACAGAAGCAGGTTTTACAGAAATATTCTTGCAGAACTATTCCAATTATAGTGAGGTTAAGTAAATCTTATAACTAGAGAATTAGGGTATTCTTAGTAAAAGACAGGATACATATTTGTTCTAAGTTAATAACGTTAAGGTTAGGTCATAGGTTAAGTGTATAGATGGGCTAAGAGTCATTCTGTCTGACTCTGAAATGAATGTTTTTGAGCTGGTTAATGAGTTGTTTGTGGAAACCTATTAGATGTTGAATGTGTGAACACCATGGAGGCCCTAAATGTGTCGGCCTTTGTTTTTGGGTTATGTTTTAGCTACTCTTATCTATCCTCATCCCAGCCGCCAGTGTAAGGTAGGGTGTTTGCTGAAAGTAGTCCTTAGGGAAGGGACTGCCATACATCACCGGTTAGAAAAGGTGTAAGTATTAACTTAAGTTCTGCCCTTATCTGTTCCTTAACTCTAAATTAGGCTGTTTGTCTCGAGGCCAGGCTCAATTGTAACTCTGTGTTCTTAACCCCCTTTATTATCTAAGTCTTGGATCTGCAAGGCCCATAGGAAGAACCTTTTGACAATCATCCACAGAGCTTTTATCTAAAACCTCTTCTGTAAAGGCAGGAATATGCTTTTCTTTATGAGGTATCTGTGTTCAGAATATGGGTCTGATATGGAATATTATGAGGCCTGGTCAATACCAGCAGCCTCATTTCCCACATGAGCCAGTAGTGGCAGAAAGAGATACCAGTATTCATTTCTCATGGCAGGAGCTGTGCAAACACTGTCATTTCCTTGCTGTGATTGCCATCCAGAGAGACTGGTGTGGCTCCTAGCAACTTACAGTAGTGTATGTGGAAGACGCATAAAGTGTAAAGTTATAGATAGAGTTTTATTTGCAGGAGCTCATCTTACCTTCATAGGGCATGACTCCTATGCCAAATTCTAGACATCTAAGATTTTGCAAAGAAATTGAGTCTGAAACCTTTTGTTTCCATTCAACTTCTAGGACACAATATGTGAGCATGAAAACTGAACTGTGTGATAAAATTTCGGAAGCAGGGCAATAAACACATGGCTTTTGTAAAGAAGGGGTGTTAGAGAAGTGAGATAAGGAGTTTCATATGGCTCCCAGGCTTTTGGACTTCATTAGCTTATAAAATTATTTCTATGCTACAGAGAAAGAGGACTAAGAAAGGGTTGTCAATGTTGTGTTTTGACTAAGTCAATATTAAAGAAAAAAAAAACAAGAGAAAATGAAGTCCAATACTGCCATTGTTTCATAGAAGAAAGAACTTTTAATAAATAAAAGCATAATCCATTCCCCGAGGTACATTCAAAATATTAAGCGACTGGCATGGTGCTTGTGCTACTTGACCAGACAGAACAAACATTAGCTGCAAAACTATGCTGTGAGTGATACTTAAGATCAGCACTTAATGAACATAATCAGAATAAAGCAGAACCCTTTAAGTTTTGGACCTTAGAGTCACGCAAATATATTACTCTTTCCTTAATTTTCTCCATTTGTCGGGCTGCATAAAATTATGGCGAACAATGTATGTGTCCACTACATTTGCAGTGTGGATTTACGATAATTTCTCTGTGCCAGGAACCCCTAAAGCTGCTCTATAACAAAGCTGTGATGTGCTTAGAATGGTTCTTGAAGAGTGTAAAATGCCAATTTATGAACTCACTTTCTCAGGATTTTTTAGGGGAAAAGTTGGTCCTTTAGGAGTGACTCACAAAATGGGCATATAATAATACTCAGTGTAGAGTAAAAATGGGCCACAAAAGACATTCTTCCAGCTCTGGAGAAGTTTTCAAGCTAACTAGAGAAAGACAACATATGTGTGAGAATTGTAGGAAAAATAACTTTAAGACAATTTATCAGTAAGTATAGTATAGAGGTTTTGGCCCAAATTTATAAATGTTAAAATAATCTAAAGTAAATGACTTATTATATGGATGTAAATATAATCTGATAAGACTTTACATGGGCATTGGGTCGCTCAGTTGCTTGAGCCTCTGACTCTGCTTTGGCTCAGGTCATGAGCTCACTGTTCTTGGGTTCAATGCATGTGTTGAGCTTTGTGCTGTCAATGCAAAGCCTGCTTGGGATTCTCTCTGTCTCTGTCTCTGTCTCTCTGTCTCTCTTCCCTCTTTCTCAAAATTAATTAATAAACTTTTTTAAACATTGGGGGAAAAAAGACTTCACAAAGCTTTTCTGTGCAAAATATCTTTTTAAAATCTATGAGTATATCAATGTGCTGATGTGTTACAAGCAAGTCTTAGATATTTGTAATTAAACACTAGATACCTGTTCAATATTTCAAAAAGGGTTAGCCAGAGTGAAGAATCTCCATGGTAAATCTTTGCTTTATGCTCATCATGGTGTTCAGGGCTTCTTGACATATATTTATGTGATGCTTCGTAACTTTAGATATTGTAGCTGCTTTCAAAATATTCTATGGTAAATAGTGAGGTTGATGCATCACATATTCAATAAAGTCACAATTGTGAACTTGCTGGGCATATAAAGAAATGAAAATGATCTTTTCTTGGCTCTTAACTCTGATTTTACATTTTGAAATTAGATTTCACTCAATGTCTTCCAAATTGGTAGCTTGCACCATATACTGCCTTCATTAAGCATGTTCTGTTTTTACTTACCCTTTTTAATGGCATGCATCCAAAAAGAAAATTACTTCAAATGAAAGGAAAGATACATTTAGCTTTTTTTTTTCTGAAGCAACACACACATCAGAACCCAGATAAGTGTATATGATTTATCTCACCTCTTTTGGAATCTGAAAAGCACACGGACCTTCTTGTAAGATAGCCAAAATCACTTTTTTTTTTGGATGACACAAATTGTTCTGAACAAATCAAATAGCAAATCATAAAATTTCACATTATTGGGTTGTGTATATATATATATGTATATTCCCAGTAGGTAAGTTTGAAAAATGCAAGCAATCTTTCCATAAAACTAGAAATACATGTACCCGGACACACACACTCGTGAGTATGTACAATTGTGTCTTAGAAGTCTTTCTCTCTGTGAATGGCTGTTTGTCATAGACTTTTAATAATGGCAATATCATAAAGAAACACACTGTGAACCAGTTAAAAAATCCCAAACCGTTGTTGATAAGAGATGTATGGGTCAATGTTCTAGAGAATCACATTTCTTTCTTCTCAGGTGCTTGTCAAAAGGAGACATCTAGTACAATATGGAAAAGTTGACTCAGGAAATTTTAAATCTCTGAAAAGTGGACAAATTGTCCTGGATAGCTGAGGCTTGAGAGAAGTAGTTTGGACTGAAGTTACTCAAGCATCTAACTTGAAGACAGACAACTAAGACCACCTGTCAGTTGAGCAACGATTTGCTGCAGAGAGTTCTTATGTTCAAATACCAGACTGAAAGCCAGTAAATGATGTCACTACTTTAGAAAATTTTTGTTAACCAAACTAGTCAAGCAAGCAGTTTGATCATCTGGAAAAATGACTCTTTTTTTAAGGTAATAGTTTGTTCGTCAAAATGCACGCAGGGCATTTGACTGACCATGTCCACCAAGTCCCAAACTTCTGTCTTGTGGGCTTTCCCAAATCCAAGTCCCGGTTCTCTACCTTAAAAACAATCGCCTAAGAGACTCAAAACCATGTCCCCAAACCTTACAAATATCCTATCTTAAATTTTCCCTTTTGAGACACTATTGGCACATCTGAAGGCTGATCATCTCTCTTGTCACACAAGTAATGAATTTAGCTTTGCTCGATCATCATGTTTTTGTCATGATCTTTTAAAGGAAATTTATAGTTAAGTAGTAATTGAATATTAGAGTGGGTAAATCAAAACTTAAAGAGTTCTTGGATATTGCTGTGATCAAATATTATGAAAGCCACCAAGTCAAACGCCAATAAAATTACTGCTTGATTAAGAACAAGGATTTGATGAATTTAGGTTACATTTTTCTAACTTCAGAAGTATTATATCCAATAATGTTTATATTCCCACACTACTCATGTTATTCTTTGTCAAGTGTGGTGGGGATGCTGTAGATCAAAATTAACCCTCCACTGCTTCCTTCCTTCCTTCCTTCCCATCTCCTTTCTTTTTCATATTGTTGATAGTGTTTTAGTCCTTTTGAGTCCTTATTATTTTTATCACTTATGGCTGTCCGAGAGTAGTCTTTACCCCAGTGAAAGACTACTCATTGAAGATCTGCTTGCCCTTTATTGGCAAATACTCTGGGAGTTTTCAAATTATAATGTCTCATTTCTCCTATCGGTGATGGAAAGTCAACATTTATGAATGACAAATGTAGAAGACCTATTGTTTCCTAACCTTATTGGTGAATAAAAAATTGGAATGATTAACAAACACTAATGAGATTGTATCTATAAGATGTGTAGGAAGGGTATTTTTGTGTTGTTACTGAATGAGCATTATAACGACTCCTTGTCACTATTTCTGAAACGTCATGGTCATTGTAAGAAATTTAATGCACCATTGATTACTTTCATTGAGAGTGAAAACAAAATAATATGTGAAGGAAACCTCATTAAAATAAAGTGATATTTTTTGTTGTTGTTTGCCTGGCAATTTACAGTATAGTGTTTCCATAGTTGATATGAAGCATCCAAGAGCAGAAACAACTTTTTCTCAGATTTGGAGACATAAATCTAGGTCAAGAAAAGGGAAGTATTGAAAGCACACCATTATTTAGAACATATAGAAATAATAAAAAATACAACTGATTGTAGAGGTATACTTTTGAAGATGAATTGGTGGATTGGAGACTGTCTCCAGGACAGCCTTGAGTGGCATGTGCTAAAAATAACAGGGCCACGTGAGAGAAAGAGCCCAGGGGAAGTCATTGCCTTCTAGGAACACTTGGATCGAACAGGGACACACTGACACCATAGAAAATTCATAAAATTGTTAGGCCCTGCCATTTCTAATGGACTTATCCTGAGTTCTTATGATTGAAATGCAGGTTTCTGATTAATTTCTATGGGGAGACACTTCATCCTCTGCCTCTGTCTGACTGCCTTGATTAAACACAAAGGATAGAGAGAACCTTCAGAAGAGAGAGATACTTGGGAATTTTGTAGGCAAAAGCAAAGGGAACTTGAAATCAAGAGAATAGCCTCACTCATGGAAATGACCCCACCATTATGTCCTGACAGAGTTGTGTGCAGAGAAGGGGGTATGGCATGGGATTGCTTTGGCCTTCTAGGTTTGCTGTAAGGCCAGGTGGGGCCTAGAAGGGCCGAGCTCTGGGCTGCAATCAGACCTTTCCACTTCCTCTGATTTATTGTATAGGTAATATAACTTTTTATTTTATGCAGTGAGCTGAACAAAGGTAGGAAGCATTGCTTTCTAGAACCTGGTTGGCCTCCCCCACCACCAGCCCAAATGGGATTATCCTGGCTGCTGGGCACTTATATACATTGAAGACAGAATACTTCACAAGGTTCCATGTGGTCACTTCTGGCCCATAGGGCACTGGCCATTGGAGGGAGAACTGCAGAGCCCTTCAGAGCCATGAAGAATCCTCTGCCTGCCATGGAGATGTTTTTTTCAGCCAACCCTGGAGCAGCTTTGTAGTGCTCTGTTGATAATGCATGAATGCTTTAGACAAGTCCCAGGTCTCCTTCAGAAGGGAGAAAAGAGCCAGCCAAAGGGTGCTCTTCTCAGACTGAAGCATGTGGAAAAGGCAATGAGAAGAATAAACTAATGACAGAAGCCACCAAATCCCTCCAGTCATGTGTGGTGGAGGCAAGCTCTTCAATATTGCAAGTTCTGTGTTTGGTGGCACTTGAAATTCTGAACAAGGTTTCATCTGATGACACAATAGACTTTCTTGGCAAAGGACAGAAAAGAAAGCCCTGTAAACTTTCCCAAGTTACTCCTGTTAATGACATTGTAGAAGCATTACAGAATAATGGAGAAAAACTTCAGAAGAAAATAAAGAAATGTTTGAATAAAAATGCTCATCTTTAGCATAGTCCAGAACTGCTCAACCAAGAGGGAAGAGGAAGAGGGAGGGAAGAAAAAGTGTGTGAAAAGAAGGAACATGGAGAAATGCCAGAACACTCAAATGCACAAGTGAAACAGGTCATGAATGATAAAGTGAGGCAATTAAAATCTCTGGCTGAAACCATACTGAGGACCAGATGTTTCCTGATATTGGGAGAAATCACATGTATAGCAGGGACTTGGAAGTAGAGAAACAGAGGGAAGCAGAAAATGGCCACCATCCAGTCTGTTGGTCAGAAGTGGGTCTAAAGAGTGTCATTGATGATGTTATCTTAAATATATCCTTTAAAAGACCTGAAAGAGAAAAAAGGTAAAAACAAGAAATATCCAGACAGTTGTGTGAAGAAAATCAAATGAATGAAGAGCATACAGGAAAAATTTTAAAAAATTCAAACCATGCAAGTATCTGCAGTCTGAAAATTTCCCTGTTTGAAAGTTAGATACAGAAGCTTCAGCTTCAGCTTCAAATAGTGCCTGCATTAAGAACATGTAATGTAACTTGACAGAAAATTGGTTGAGGAGAAAACACTGCTTAGAAATAGAGAAGAAATTTCCCAATATGTGTAGAAACATCAAGTCTACATATCAAATATGCAACTTTTACAAGAAACTGGCAGAAGACATGAACAAAGAATTGGAGAGAACCACTCTCACCTATCAAAAGAAGATTCTCTTCTAAGAGAAAAGAATTCAAGAAAGTAGGAGGCAGCTCTGTTGATTGAGAGAAAGATCAAGATGCTTTATAACAGGTAAGTTGGAACTAAGTTTGAGTCCAACTTCCGGGTTTTCTTTTTTTTTTTTTTTTTTTTTTAAATGTTTTATTTATTTCTAGGAGAGAGAGAGACAGCGTGAGCAGGGGAGGGTCAGAGAGAGAGAGGGAGTCACAGACTGAAACAGGCTCCAGGCTCTGAGCTGGCAGTCAGCACAGAGCCCGACGCGGGGCTCGAACCCACGAACCGCGAGATCATGACCTGAGCGAAAGTCGGACGCTCAACCGACTAAGCCACCCAGGCGCCCCCCAACTTCCGGGTTTTCTGAAGTCGCCATTTTGCTTTTGTTACTCCACCAATAGCCCACAGAAGTGCAGACACATCCGGAGATTCCCTGGGTCATTAGGGCTCCTGGAAAGGGGGCAGGTCATGCTGTGAAAACTCAGGAATCCTGGCTAACCTTACCCTTTGACAGAGCAGGGCAAAAAGTAGCAGGTACAGAATGAATTTGATGAATTTGGAGCATGACTAGCACACTTGGCTATATTTGACTGAAACTCTGTGTGTGTGTGTGTGTGTGTGTGTGTGTGTGTGTTTGCATACATTAACATCTATTTGTTTAATAAATTTCTAATGAGCTTCTGCAATGTTTTCAGCACTATTCTAGATGCTTGGAATTTAGCATCTAGAATAGAAAAAACAACCCAATGAGACCTGTGGACCCACAGAGCTTATATTCTAGCAAAGAGCAAGTCAGGTAATAATGAACAAATAAGCAAATATATAGTATTAAGTACTATGCAGACAATTACAATAAGGCGATTGGATAATGGAGGTTATAGAATAAGATCAAAGAGGTCACTGTGATCTAACAGATGAGAGGAAGACAGCCCAAGAATGACAGGGAGCACAATATTCCAGGCAGAAAGAAGGGGTAGTAGCATAAAGGTCCTGAGACCTTGGTTTCTGGGATCAGGAGAAATGGAGCAAAGAGCACAGGGTAGAGGAGAGTGGTGGAGGTTGAATAGGGCCAGTTGTACAACACACTGGTGCAGTGTGTAATACCAGGGAAAGGTTTAGTCCTTGTTGGGGGAAGAGGGAGGGAGACATGATGTGATGTGTGTTTTGCACATATCTCTTTGGTTGTGCAAAAAATGGAATTTCGAGAGAGGCCAGTATTTTGCTGAGTGATCATAAAGCTGTCTGCAAGAGAGCACTGGGGGCTGACACTGGAGTGGTCATCATGTCTGTTTGACACTACTTTCAAAGCCTTAGCTAAATCTCTGCAGGAAATCTCTGAAAAAAGTCAACAAGGTATAGGTTTATATCCAGAAATATCTTGTGGTTTTGTTGTTGTTGTTGTTGTTGTTTTGTTTTGTTTTTTACAATACAAAATATGGTGTAGAGCATGTCTATCTTGGACTTCAGTGTAGTTTCTGCAATACCTGAAGGCCTTCAGGACCAGGTGGTATCACCTGTCAGGTGGCCTAACAATAGTGGGCCATCCTCATTCCCGAGGATGATGCATTTACAACATGTGTTGAGTTGATATGATACTACTTATAGGGGTTACTATGATGAATAATAAGTTTAGACCCTCTGCGTGCACAGCTAATGGAAAAGACTCATGAACTAAATATGGTCCTGAATATGGTGCACACAATCATAGCTGGCATCATGAATAGCTTTCTAACAGTTCTTGCAGCAGGCTGAAGGTAGGGTGGGGAGGGTCGGGAAAGGCTGTCTGGAAGAGGTAGCCCCTGAACTGAATACTTAAGGATGAAGAAGATTTATCTGTAATACTTTTCAAATTTTAGGGTATGTCTATAATCATTTGCAGATATTATCACAATGCAAATTTTGATTTATCAGCTCTTGAGTGGCCCTGAGACTCTGCCTTGCTCCCAGATGATGCGTATGTTGGGGCACTAGACATGGAATTGTGAGAATTTTTAAGTGGAGTAGAATTTTTATGGGGTAGGAGTGGGGGAAAGATGAAGGAGGAGGGGTATTTCTGTAGAAGGCATAGCACAGGCAAAGACACAGGACATAAACACCTTGGTCTGAAGGGTGGGGTGGGGGCAGGTTTATATAGTTAATGTTATGGAGTTCAGGATGCAGGCAGGAAAGCAGGGTCAGGTACATTCTTCCCAATTATCTTTACAAATATTCATATCTACCATGGATGAGTTTTGTCCCCAGAAAATCATCTGTTCACAGGAGCACAATGGACCACAGACTTGATGTCACCCTTGGGGAAGTCATCTGTGGATAATCCACTACACCTCTAAATGTCCTGTGTAAGTAAATAGCCCTCCCTCAATCCAGTTGCTACCTATTCTGGCATGTCCTTGAGCCTACATCCAATCCATTCAAATTCCCATAGATTCTACTTTCAAAGTCCTTCTATTCTCTTCTCTCCATCTGTGTGTCCACCATCCTAGTACAAATCACCATTACCTCTTCTCTAGGTCACTATCACTAGGATCCCCATCTAATTTCATGCATCAGCCAGAAAGGATGCTTTAACCAAAGACCTAAGCATGTTAAATGTGAAACCAGACTTAACATGTGTGTGATGAATGCACATCAGACCCCTTGCGCTTGACCTCCTGCATCCTTGGCTCTGGGTGATGATTAGCAAGAGTGAACGCACGTCACAGTATGCCCTTGGATAGGTCTGATTAATGCTTGGTTTGTGCCTGAATATTATTAGTAGTTCCCTTTTCACTTTTAAAATTCCTCCAGTCAGGACAAAAATTATATAGTTACAGAATAAATGGCTCATTTTATGCAACATTAAAAAATGTATAAGCTCATGAACATACTAGAAAACATGAGTTAAATCTAAATCTAATTGAAGCCATAGACAAAGAAACACCACTCTTTTGCCAGTTTAGCTAACATAGGGACATCACATTTTTAGTTAAAATGATTCTGCATTCTTGAGGGCCAAATATGAGCCATCTTAGTTTTGAGAAGGCCCTAAGAGAAACTGAATGATATGTGGATACCATTATATATGTCAAACATGCTTGGGTTAAGATCAAGACTCTTTCAATTTATTATGAAACCAGAAGAGATTACAGTTGAAAATCTTTGCACAACAGCCCATTTTAATGCATAGTTCATATGATGAAATGTTCATGTGAATTAAGACAAATGATTCATCTATATGATTTAAGATGAAAAACATGTTTTGTGGCAAAGTGAGATATTGAGTCTAAAGACATAAGGTGAAAAGATGAAGTTGCTTTGCCAGAAAAATGGCCATTAGGAAGACAATACAGTAGTAAGCATACAGCTTCTGGAGCCATTTCCTGCAAAACATTCAGTTATTTGTAGGAGGGGCCTGGTCATCCAGAGAATTTTTTTTTTAGTTCCTCTCATTATTCAGATGCACAGCAAAGTTGAGAGTCCACTGCAACTGGGGATAAACACTAGACTTATGATGAAGAGTCATGCATCTTCTTCGGATTCAGCACATGTAGTACTTTACTTCTCACATCTCATGTCTCCATGGTTCATATTGGCAGATTATCTTTCCATTTTCACACTCTATCCTTCTAAACACTGCTGTTTGCTCCTGACCTACTGTACATTGTCCAAAACCATTGTCCAAAACCACATTCCTGTCCCTTTAAGTTCCTTTTGGATCCAGCCATTGGGAAAACTCAGAAGGAGACTGAAGGGAAGGATGGGAGGTGGGGGTGGGGGACAATGGCCAGGCATTTAATCTTTGGTTCCATCCTGACAAGGTTGACTTGAGTTGGCTCTATCCACAGACTTAAGTCTATGGAAACTTGGGGTCCACTAACTACTCTTGCCCCTTATCTCTTGATCTTAGACAGGATAACAGTCTTGTATTAGTTTCCTGTTGCTTTTGTGTGGAATTACCACAAACTTGGTGGCTTAAAAAAACCAAAACCTTACAATTCTAAAAAGCACAACAAACAGAACATAATAGCAACAGTTTCATAGATACAGAGAACAAACTAGAATTGCCACAGGGATGGCTGGAATAGGTGAAAGAAATTAAGACTATTATCCTCCTAATGTTCCCTTCATCCTTGGGAACCCTCAGTCATTCCTCTCAGGCAAGTGTTTCGGGGCCATTGTCATGTATCAAAGGCAATGAAAGGACATAGGGCTATCCTAGGAATGGGGGTGGGGGGTGAATTTGCCACAGGTGAACCCTTTGCCAACTTGGCAGCCATACACATCTCCTTAAACCATACTTACTCTATAAATAAAGACAATAATAAGGTCATACTTCAAGTTAACATGATACAACTATCCTGTGTACAATTGAAAATGAACTAACCCTTTCCCTGGAAGAAGACAAAAAGTCTTTGGGGTATGTTTACTCTTCTCTTTGGTATTCTGTAATTTAAACACTATGATATAAAGTTAACAATACTTAAATACTGTGATGAGTCAATACATTTTAAGTTACATGATAAGGGAATAAAAGAAAAAAACTCCAGACAGACAGATAGATAGATAGATAGATAGATAGATAGTTGGATATATTCATTACCAAATATATATTCATACACAAATATAACAAAATGTGGAAGAGATATTCATGATAATCATAGTACTCATTTATGTAAGTAGTTAAGTGTTCATAAATAAATACCTTCTTTCAATATTCATTCTGTATGCCATTTGTCTTCATCAATCTTCTCGGTTGGTATGGTTCTTTACCTGGTGAGGTGACCCAAACCTTTGTTCCTGAAGGGTCTATTTCATTAGTAGTCCTGGCAGATTAGGCTGTTATAGTTTTCCACTGACTTTAAACACAGGGAATGATAACAACAAGAAACGCCTTAAGGAATCTTTTATATTCCAGACATACTCTTATGAAAAGTGATGGGGAAAAAAACATTTGCCAGATTAACAGGTACATAGCAGGTACCAGGGGATGTGTTAATTTTTTCAAGCAATGAAATCACATCTGCTAAAGCAATTGCAATTTGAGGTGCCACTTGTTTAAATTTATGATAATCCACTGTCATTCTCTGGTTTCATCTGTCTTCTTCACAGACAAGACAGACTTGTTGAATGGAGAAGTGATGGGAATCACCACCCCTTCATCTTTCAAGTCTTTGATGTTGGCACTAATCTCTGCAATGCCTCCAGGAATACAGTACTGTTTTGGTTTACTATTTTTCTGGCTAGAAGCAGTTCTAGTGGTTTCCCCTTGGTCTTTTGCACCACCATAGCCTTAACTCCACAGTTCAGGGAACCAATTTGGGAATTTGCAGTGGACAGCCTTTGGGTTTGAACTGCAACTTTGGCTCTTCCTTAGATTGAGTTTCTGACTCACTATGCAGATTTGGGATTCACTAGCCTCCATAACTGTGTGAGTAATTCTTTAAAATCTCTCTCTCTCGCTCTCTTTCTCTACACACACACACACACAAACACATACATACACACTTGTGCTTCTTTTTCTGGAGAACACTGACTAATACAAAATCTGTTCTCTATTATCTGAGTGCTACATGTTTTAGGCTGAACTGTGTCCCTTTAAAATTCATATGTTGATGTTCCAATCCATAATACCTCAGAATGTAACCATATTTGCAGTAGTGTCTTAAAATATAATTAAAGTGAGGCTGTTAAGACGGGCTCTAGTCCAATATGACTGGTGTCCTTATAAGAAGGGGAAATTTGGACATACAAAGAGACACTGGGATGTGCATGTGCTGAGGGAAGGCCCCATAAGGACACAGTGAGAAGGCAGCCATCTCCAAGTCAAAGAAAGGAGGCCTCAAGGGAAACCAAATCTGCTGACACCTTGATCTTAGACTTTTAGCCTCCTTAACTATAAGGAAAGAAATTTCTATTAAGTCACCCAGTCTATGGTGTTTTGTTATGGCAGCCCTAGAAAAGTAGTGCACAAGGCATTGTTGGATATTTTTGCTATCATCATCAATGCTATTCTTATATTTCACTTCCAGTAATAGCAGAAAAGATTTTTCAACTTATTTAGTAACTCTGTTATTAGTTTTTCCCTAGGATTCAGAAGTTCCAGGATTTATAACTCAGAAACATTTTGCATTTCTCCTCCATTTAACTAGGATGAGGTTTTCTCTAACTTTTCACAAGAATAGTAAGGTGGAAATTATAGCCTGATTTCCTAAATAATTGTCCCACCAACCAGGAAAATCTGCAGCCCTTATTCTTATGTCAGGATACAGAACATTCCTCCCCCTTAGTGAAACAGTGAGCTATATCTATTTTGACAAGTTCATTTTTATGGTATATGTTATTTATTTATTTATTTATTTATTTATTTATTTATTTATTTTTAATGTTTATTTGTTTTTGAGACACAGAGACAGAGCACAAGCAGAGGAGGGACAGAGAAAGAGGGAGACAGAATCTGAATCAGGCTCCAGGCTTTGAGCTGTCAGCACAGCGCCTGATGTGTTATATTGAAACCACATCATGCAAAAGTAAAGTGCCTTAATAAACCATGAATGCTGTTGCAATATTCTGAATTTACAAATTTTTTTTTTAATCTGAAGCTTTCAACTTCTTAAAGAAAAAGAGCTAAACTGTTTCTGTGTCTTGGTTGTGTGTGTGTTATGTGAGGGGGTGGGTAAAATGAAAAAAATGCAGAAAAAAACACAAATTTTACATGAAGCCACATTTTACATGATTGTTGTGGAAGTTTTAATACTGACAATTGTATTATATTCTTATCAATCAGATGTTGCTAAAGGTAATAATAATAATAATAATAATAATAATAGCAACAGCTTTGGTATGTTATCTGTTTGGTAGACAGTGTTCCATATACTTTACATTTGGTAGCTTATACCACTTTCCACAACTTGTGAAATAGGAACTATTACTTTATCTACTTTATAGGTGAAGAAATGGAAACACAACAATTATACACCATAGGCCCAAAGTCAAAATCAAGAAATGAGGATATGTTAAACTCAGATCAAAACAGGGCAGTCTGTTACTGATAATGTAACACATTGCCTTACCAGTGAAACTTTATTTCCAAAAATCATGAAACATTTCCATATTTCATTGCCACTGCTCTAAGTAGATTTATCTCTTTCTAGATGTGTTAAGCAGCCATCTCTATGTGTATATTCATATCACTTGCATTACAACTCAGAAAAGTAAACTCCGTCCATGTAGGTTTTTATATATTTCTAAGTAGTAATACTTAATTTTAATTTAAAAAATTATAATTTTTTCCCTTTACATATTCACCTCAAATTCAAGGAAGATTTATTAAAAGATGTAGTAATAATGGGAATAAATGCTTAAATACTGCTTATAGTGGGTTAGGCATTCTTCCTAATGATTTATGTCTTACCTATTTACTTATTCATATTTACATTTAGTTTATTTAATCCTGATAATAAGCTTATGAGGTAGGTACTATTATTAGCATCATTTAATAAGTCAGAAACTGAGGCACAGATAGGTTATACAACTTGTTTAGGGTCAAATCTGGGTTTCAAATTTTGGATGACTTGCCCAGAGTCCATACTTTTACCCTTTCACCATCTGCCTCTCACTATAGCAAAACTCAGAAAGAAGTAATAAAAAATTACATACAGACCATGAGATCATGACCTGAGCCAGTCGGACGTTTAACCAGCTGAGCCACCCAGGTGCCTCTCCCTGAATATCCTTTTTGATGTTGTTTTGACAGAGTTGACCAAAAGAGATACTTGTGTGAGATTTGGAAAGCAGGAGTGAGGCACTGCCCATTGTTCTCTGAAGGTTGTGGTGGTGAGTGGTTGTAACAAACAGACTCACACAGACAAGCAGATTCTAGCATATCCTAGTATCCCAGGGCCCTGTATCCAGCTCATCTTTCCTGCTACTGACCAACTAGGTCTATCCCAAGTTCCTGGCTACAGACTCAAAGAATTCTCCATAGATTTTTGCATTACCGCTCATGGCTGCCTGTCAGTGGCTGAATGTATATAGTTTCTCAGATTGATTGGTTGGTGATTTCTTTCATTCCTCATTTCCTCCTTTTCAGAATGTCACTGCCCAAACATCTGCTTCTCTGTTTGAATCCCAACTGACGTGACAGTTGTGGAGTTTCTGGTTCCCTGACAGCCACATTTCATATTTTAAAACATTTGTAATTTTTATAGAATTCCATATACTGGTAGTGGAGATTCCATAGGTGATGGAATACTCATCAAACAATATTTCAGCCAGCATGTGTGAAGAACCACCATAAAATATAAATGAAAGCCATGATAACAAATATCACAGTCGTGAAGGTACATCTTAGGTATTTTTGGTTGCATCCTAGCTAAATTCTGCAATATGGTACATAAATAAAATCTTGTCACCTTGAATTCCTTGACCAAGTGTACACTGAGGTGCAAACTATATAACTGCACTAAATTAAGTATCAAAGTACAGTAAAGAAAAATAAAGATGGTTCTATCTCTTCTGGAGTTTATAACACACAAAAAACAGGCAATTAAGTTAATAAACTAAGCTTTATAATGGAAATGTAAGATTTTTTGAGTTTTGTGGCACGGGAGCCCACATATGTCTCAGGGTTCCTGACACACAGAGGGTCAGAAACCAGAAAGAGCCAGCAGATGGGAGAAACTGGGAGGGTCGGTGGGAGAGTACAAGAGCAGGCAGTGGTGAGGGTGGATAGTGAGAAATGAGGCTTGGAATTAAGCAGAGTCTACATTTAAGGGGTGCGAGTCCCAAATGGGTGTGGCATTTAAATAGTTGAGGTAGAAGGAACCTGGAGAAATTAGATTTAGCTAATAGGAGCTGAACTGACAAGAAGAAGCAATAGCAAGATGGCTTGTGGAGGGTGGGATCCGGACAGGAATCTTTCTTGCCCTAGAGTTTTATCACCTTCCACCACCTGACCAGGCTGCCGGGGAACAACCAGCAACCATCATGAGGACGCAGTGTTTAGGAGGTAGTTTGCATGTAAGAGGTGCTACAGTCCATCCAAAGTTTATCTGACATCCTGTGGGGACAGTCTCCTGAGGGCTCTGAGGGCTGGACACTGGTGATGTCTGGGTGGCTTCTGGAAGGACTGAATTCCAGCGCTTATGGTTTAGGCAGCGCGACTGTACAAACACTCACCAAACATGCATACAGACCCCCAGTAGCCAAGTAGGAGCTTGTATGGGGTATCACATGTTAGACGTCCGAGGTCTTGTGCCATCCAAGTGGGCAGGGGAGCCTAGGAGCTGGTAGCTAGAGAAGGTACGGTGTGGGAGCAGTCATGAAATTTCTCGAAAAACACGTCATAACCAATAGGGTGCATGGGAGAATACTGTCACTTTAATGAGGTGAGAAGGGTATTGAGGTGGCTTTGACTTAGACATAGAGAGGCTTTGACTCCAGATCATTGCAGATAAATTAGGGGTGAGGGTTTCAAAAAAGCAGACTTACAATACTTTAATAATTTAAGAATATTTTGTTCCAAGAACAACCTCAATAGATCTTTATTTTTAGAAATATGGTCTCTCTTAAGTGCTGGACAGATTAATAATATGAATAGATTGTCAATCTAATTCTTTTTTTAACTGCTTTATTGAGGTATGATTGATATACAAAAAGCTGCACATACTGACTCGGTATACCTTGATGAGATTGGAGAGAGTACACATGAGTGAAGTCATCACAATCTACACCACCCAATTTTTATTCCAAAGTACTTTATATCCAAAGTGAGTATACTCCTTGTTTCTCAACTTCATATTGGAATGCAGTGGCCATCATTGTACTTAGCCCTTTCTGCAGAAAAATTGTTTATTTGTAACTACAGTCCCAATTTAAAAAAATCTTTAAAACCTCATCTGGGGGGTAACCTAACATAATTCACAAGTGTGTAACACTTAGGTTTTTAGGCTTTTGAAAAAAAGAAATTCCCTCTTCATTGCCTAGAAAATTGCAAATCAGATTTCTCTCCCCAGACACAAGGGAGGGTGAGCACCAGGAGGAGAGAAGATGAGAAGAACCATGTCCACACAGGAAAAAAACCTGCAGGCAGTTTGTGGGCTGGTCTTAATGAAATTCCTGAAGAATATACTTTTCATGGGCTCCATTGCAGGAAAAATATCACAGTGGGGTTTAAAAGAATCAGAGGTTAGTAATAGAAGGAGCATTCTGGGAAAATAAAAAATACAATTTTCTATTTCATGAAGTATACCCTTTCCACTGAAATTTCTAGCATATTATAAATGAAATTTTACTGAGGTTGAGAAAAGCACATAAAGATTATGATTGTTTTTTAGCCTTTAAAACAGATTGCCTTTTCTATTTACCTGCTAAAAGCTGAGTTCAGGGATTAGTTCTTTTCCAAGTGATTATGGAGTTTTGAAATGGTGAGAGGGCTGCATTCTCCACTGTGCCTTTGGTATTAGCCAAGAGCAGGAGTCAGGGGAGAAGCCAGTGGGACTGAAAGACTGATTTTTTCAACTACACATTACCAGAATATTACTGAGATGGTCATGATTTTCTGCTCTGTGCCATTTTGGAATTCAGTCTGAAAAAGAACATCTTTTTAGATTGCCCCTTCTCCAATCAACATCTGAGTTCTTCAGAATGTTTTAATATTTTTTATAGGGTGTTCATTTACATCTCTACTGGAATCTTATATGCCTGTACCTGTCAGTATAGAAGACTATAACAGTCATACATATATACATCTGGACTATCTATCTATCTTTCTATTTATCTATCTATCATCTATCTATCTATCTATCTATCTATCTATCTATCTATCTATCATCTATCTATCATCTATCTATCTATTGTCTATGTTGTTGTTTATTGGGTGAGACAGATGGGAAGAAGAAGAGAACTATTAGAAACAGACCTCTTTAGGGGAACTTGCATGAAATAATTTTACAGTGAAGTATTTCTTAAGGGCAATTCATTCATTGAGAAGAAGAGGAAAATTTGAGCCAAGACTATTAATGCACACACGATTAGAAAAATCCAAACAATCTGTTGGATGAAATATGTTTTGCTCTTGACCATGACTCGGGATTAACAAACGGCTTGGGAGCCTATGACTGGAGTGCTCGTCAACTACCAGTGCCTCATGTGAAGGGAGGAAAGAGGTCTTCTGACCTCCAATCATCAGCTATATTTACACTAAAGTGTGTCACATGGTGTTACAGATTGAATGTTTCTGTCTCTCCAAAATTTGTATGTTGAAGCATTAACCTCCAATGTGATGGTGTTTGGAGATGGGCCTTTTGGAGGCAATCAGGTTTAGATAAAGTCATGAGGGTGGAGGCCCCATCATGAGATTAGTGTTCTAATAAGAGGAACACTAATAAGCTACCACATGAGGACACAGTGAGAAGGTGACTGTTTGCAAGTTAAGAAGAGGCTGTCACCAGAAGCCTAATTTGTCAGCACCTTGACCTAGGACTTCAAAGCCTTCAGAACTGTGATAGAGAAATAAGCCTTTCCTATTTACGCACCTCAGTCTATGTTACTTTTTTATAGCAGCCTAAGCTGATTAAGACACATAATATTAGCCCTGTGGTTTTACAGAAGAGTGGTGGCCATTGTGGATTAGAGCTGTGAGAAGTAATTCTAGGTGGCTCAGTCAGTCAAGGTCTGATTTCGGCTCAGGTCATGATCTTTCAGTTCATGGGTTTGTGCCCCTCATCAGTCTCTGTGCTGACAGCTCAGAGCCTGGAGCCTGCTTCAGGTTCTATGTCTCCCTCTCTTCCTGCCCCTCCCTCACTCACACTCTGTCCTTCTGTCTGTCTGTCTGTCTGTCTGTCTGTCTCTCTCTCTCTCTCAAAAACAAACATAAAAAAATAAAAAAGGATTGTGAAATAAGCGATTATGGAGGGTGGACTTGAATAAATAAAGTAAAACAAGACAACAACAACGACAACAATATCAACAAAAAACCTTCCAAGAAAAGAAGACAGACATGAAGAGGAAATGAAAAGTAAGAATAATGAGGAGCCACACTGATAATTCCATTCTATACATTTACACATTGATAGATACTCAGGCGCTGGGGATAGAGAAACTTCTTAGGTACCCATCTTCTTTTTAAACTCCTTTAAGCACTCAAAATAGTCTAGAGAGAAATTTTACACATACACACACAAACTACAGTATACTTGATAAGTTCTAAACTCAGAAGAAAAATATAGTAGAATGGGAGGACACAGATGGAGTTAAGTCTACTGGTGAAAGAAGTAGTCAGGGAAGCCTACTTATTAAAGTCTAAAGTGAAACATTTGTGTGTGTAACAACATGAAAAAGGCATTGTGAATCTTTGCTGGGGGAGAAGGGGCCTAGGATATGCCCTTGCACTTCTGAAGTCCATTGATTGTTGCCAACCTCATCTCCCTGCATCACAGAAGCTGCCTCTTTCTCACCATCCCTCCCATCTGAATACTGGACCTGCTCTACACTGAATGAGTCATGGCTTCAATTTGTTTCCCTTGTATATCTGCAAGCAGCTTGAATTTTTGAGGATCTGTTTATAAGGAATCTCTTCCTAGCCTTCATCAGAAACATGCAAATCTTACCAACTATACCTGCTAAATAACATTTATATACAATTATTTATTGTTTTAAATGTTTTATTTTAAAATGTTATACAAATAAGATAGTATGTAAAAACATGTAAAATTGGAAGATTAATAAAAATAAAACACAATGATTACCTGTGTACTCACTATCTATCTTAGGAAAGAGAACAGATTTCTTAAATCTAATGTGGTCAAAGTTGTTATATTTATGACTTTCACAAAAATTACTGGGATTAGAAAAACAAGGAGTATTTTTATTGTCCTACCTTAATATACTTATCATTTCCCAATACTCAATGAGTTTTTTTAATAGTGGTTGAATTATATATCATGCTAAACTCCTTTCTAGGGATTGCAAGATGCATTCTCTTACCAAGAAGCTTTTTTCTTTTTCTGGAATAATAGAAGCATTATGAATTCCATGTTCTGTTACAATATATGCACAGCTGATATTCAATTTCTAAATATTTCTTCCTTTCCAAAATGTGTTTTCTAATATTCTCCAGCTAGAAAAGAAGAAGTCCCCCTCTGATGCCAGTTCCTTCAGCAGTTTACTGAGAACTTCAAAGTCATTAAAAAAAAAATATTCCAGGGGCAATTCATTCCCACACATATCAAGAATTTGAGGAAGTCTTAGAAAACTCTCAGCCACAGTTTGGAAACATGATCTTGGAAAATAGAATATGTCTTACCAAAATTATTTAAAAAATTATTAAAGAATTAAAAAAATTCTTCTGAGCTCGTATTTTGTAGCTCTTTGTATGTGAAGAACATTGTGTAACCTATTTCAGCATGAAGGGTTGAGAAAGAGAGCATCAATTTTTTTGAAAATTATAACTAATTATAATCTTGCTTGCCAGTCAAATTTCTGGTTTGAGAGACAATGTGATTTTCAGAAATGATAGCATCCATGACCCTCAGTCCTTTCTAGGTTTCCATCTCTTGGTCTTATCTCTAACATTTTACTCTCAGCCCAGCCAGTGTGTCCCTGAACTTGCTCGTTTTCCCCTCATTACTCATTAGCTGTGTAACTGGAAGTCTATCATGCTGAATTCTGACTGCCTTAATGAGGCAAAAACTTTTTTCTTGGTGTCAGGCAATATAGCTCTGAGACTTCCGGCTGCATTGGTATAAATATCCTACTTCCTGCTTCTAGGCTTTTGATTCCAGGACTCTCAGGTCTGTTTTCCTATTAGTTTTGTGTCCTCAGAACCTTTCTTAAAACTTTATTAAACCCAACAGTTGCCTTTGGTAAACTTGTTTTATCAACCTACTGTTGTGCTGGTGTGTAGAATGTCTTGAGGTCCTAAAGTCAAAGAATGGTCGGTCTTCTAAGCATTTCATCTGGTGTGTTTATTGTCATATTAGTAAACATCTTCACCTTAGTTTTTTTGGTTTCTGTACAGTTTTCAATACATACCTTTAGCTTTTCACAGCCTCCATTGAAATCATATTTTATCACTTGATGGATGATGTAAGATCCTGTCAGGAGCACACTGTTATTTCCTGTTTTAGTGCTGATATTCTCAGACATGTTTTTCCTTTTTTGTATTCTACAACACCAAACTTACTATTAGTTTGTTTTAAACAGTCAATCAGCTTCACATATCTATCATTTTGGTGCACTCCAGTCTTGGTGTTTCCTTTTGATATAATTTTTTTTAAGTTTGAGTAACTTTCTTGAACACATTTTGTAGGATAACTATTGGTACCAAATTCTCTCACGCATCTATTATTTTACAATATATTTTTCAGCCTTTATTTTTTTAAGGCTATAAAATTCTAGGTAGAGTTTTATTTCAATTTTTAATAGGTATAGAATTCTAGGCCAATTTTTCTCCCTAGGATTTTATGCTGTTTCCAATGTTTTTGTTTGTTTGCTTGTTTGTTTTGCTTCCATTGTTCCTGACAAGAACTTATGAGTTATCCTTCGGGATTACCCCCTGGAATGTGATCTGAATTTTTCTTTTGGCTACTTTCAATCTTTCATCTCAATCATTAGTTCTCAACAGTTTAAGTATGATTGACTTTGAGATGCTTTGTATGTTTATTAAATGAGATGGCATTTATCACAAATCTTTGAAAAATCTTGGCTACTATTTCTTCAACGATTTTCCTCTCTTGTCTCTCTTACTGTGGTATTCTAATCGCACATAGGTTATTTTATAATATCCCATAGGTCAATGAAGTGCTGTTCAATTATTTTCCAACTTTTATTTCATAGTCTGTTTCGATTGGTATTTTCATAATCTATCTTCAAGATCATTTCAAGTTTATTTCTTCAGATTTAGTCTCTTGTCAAATCCATCCAAAAAAATTTCCACTTCAGATGACGTATGTTTTAATACTAAAACTTCCATTCGGTTGATTTTTATAGTTTCCATGACTTTATTAAGGTTCCTTACTTAGTCCCTATCCATATCTATTGCTCACATTTTTTCTGGTTTTCTACATGTTTAGAATTTTTATTTTTGCATGCTAGATATTAAGAATCCCTAATGTTGTGTATCTTCATTTTATTATCTTCCCTAATAAAGTGGTAAACTTGATTCTTATGGGTTGTTCTATTAATATTAACAAACAATCAGCATATCTTTTCAAATCCTGTTTTTCAACCATGTTAGGTCAGTTCTAGAATTGCCTTTATTCTAGATCTAAAACGCTTATTCTCTAATAGTGTAATGTTTCAGAAATATTATTACTCAATATTCATGGTGTGAAAGGTGGTTTCTCCACCCTGCCTGGTTTGCACACAAATATTTTTCATCCCTTTGTGAGATCTAACAGTTATTCAGCTCAGTTTCAGTAGATGCTCTTTTCTTTTTAAAAATTTTTTAGTTTATTCATTTTTGAGAGACAGGGAGAGACAAAGCATGAGTGGAGGAGGGATAGAGAGAGAGGGAGACACAGAATCTGAAGCAGGCTCCAGGCTCTGAGCTGACAGCACAGAGCCCAACAATGGGGCTCAAACGCACGAACTATGAGGTAAAGACCTGAGCTGAAGTCAGATGCTTAATTAACAGACGCAGCCACCCAAGTGCTCCTTTTCTTTTCTCTTTTTAATTTTATTATTTTTTTTCTTTTTGCCTGGTTTCATGAAGTCTTATCCTGTGCCACTGACTCACAATCAGGCAAAGATTAGTCAGAACTTTACATATAGATTTCTGGATCTCCTTCTGTGAATATCTGTCTTTTTGGTATCTTCTGTAACAAGTCAGGTCTCCTCAGTACCCCCAAACTTCCATTTCTGTATCAATAGATCAGCAAGGCCTCTGTGCTCCCATCTCTGAATCCCATCGGTACAGTCGGTACAGTGGATCATCAGACTATTGGATTTGTTAGTGAGGATGTGATAATTGACCTTTCAAAAAATAGTTTTAGTACAGGTGTCAGGATAATTCTTTTTCAGGTTCATAGGTATGAAGAGATGGGAAATAACTAGTTATTGAAAATATCATTGCATATTCCCATGGTTGACTCTTCAAAATGTAAGAGACATGGGTGTTACAGTTTTCTGCAGTAAGCAGAATAAAGGAATCACCAGCCACAAAGTTGGTACTGATGGCCATGTTAACCAAAATAACAACAGGACAAAGAATCTTTAACACTTAAGTTAAAGAAGGTGAAGGAAACTCCTAAAATGTTATTTCATTTTATTCCTATTATTTTGTTGAAGCAAATGTTCCTATATTTAATGCAAGTTTTTGCGGACATTATAACCATATTTGTTCTCATTGGGTTGTGAAACTCTGCCTCTTGGACTTTTCATCCTATGCTTCATTAAAGAACTTATCTAAGAGCCCTTTAATATTTAAGCAGTATGGATTCTTTTTCCAAACTAAGGGCTATTTTGTACTTTGCTGATTTTCATGGCTAAAATGTTAAAACAATAGTAGAGTTGTTACATAAATGAAGAAAGAAACTGTCTGGCTCTATTTAGGCTAAATACAAAGCACATAAATAATTAAAGGGTTAATATTATTTACTAGCATTACATAGTATAGTATAGAGTATTGCATGCTCTATACTGTTATAGAGTAGAGACTATAAAATATGACACAATAAAAGAACTGGACTATAGAATCCATCTGTCTTTTGTGTCATCATTATTATTCAAAAGAAGCAAGAGGGAGTTCCTGCAAGACAGTTCATAAACCAAACACTTTTGGTCCTCTATAATTTTTTAGATCTTTTTCAATATAAATCAAATCAACCGTGCAGATAAAATCAAATTGAGGGAAGAAAATATAACAGACAATAAGCTTGAGAGGAAAACCTTACAGTTTGAAGCGGTACTTTATAAAGGTGAGGGCTGAAAATCAAGAGGATAAACCAATTCTCAAATGGTTTTTCTGCTGCCATGACACCCCCGGAGTGCATCCTCAGGACTCACTGACGTCTTTGGAAATGGTTGAGTGGTTTGTATACTCCCTGCTCCGCAGCTGGGTCATCACTTAAATAATATGGCAAAGTACATTTGTCTTTGTTTCTGTAAGTGGATTGGTCTTGGTAAAAAATTGTTAATGCTGCACAACCTTAGATTATTGTAGCCTGACACATGTCTGCTATACTTATCTCTGACCTGTTCTATACAATGGCTCTGTTCTGATTATAGGTTGTATTCTACATAGATGGCTGGCTTTGATTGCATATTAGAAGCCTGTTGATTCTCAATGTGACCCACTGTTGATGATAATTAATGACTTGCTTCCCTTTGCTTAGGAGTAGAATGCTGATAATTTTCGAAATGGAGAAAAATCTGGCAAATTCTATTATTTTAAAAAAATTATTGGAGGAAGTCTAGTAATTCAAGTGTTCCTATCAACAGGAAAAATGGATAGATTTCTTGTAGAAAATAAATGCAGAGGGAAATCATCAAGAAAATATAGTAAATCAGATTTGTTTCCTCTCTCACTCTTTATACCTCATTTTCCTTGAATGTTGGAGTTAGATTTTCTTAACATACGTGTTAGTCAGTGACAGTTGCAGACGTGTGGTCTCAATGTCTGCCACAACAAAGAACCAAAGGAATGACTCCAGTTCTCATGGATTTCTCTAACGATAAGCTATCTTAGAGAGTATGCAGAAAACATACTGAATTGAGACTAAATCTAGAATGCAACTATTTTGCTGATCTCTAAGAGAAGCCACCATTGCTGCTCCCTTAAGTTTTGAGTCTTTGTTCCTTTGTACTTTTTAGACTTCTTGATGTACAGGACATGGCAATAAAAGTCATTGACTCTTAAAGAATTCAAATATCTACATAAGATGATTATTTTTTGCTTATCTAATATTCCAATAACAATGACAATATTATGTTCTCCTATAAAATGAGATGTTAGGCAATTTTATTATTGTGTAGAAATGAATTCATTTCAACTATATATATATTTTTTTCTTTTTTTACTTTTTAATGTCAGGTGCATTCTTCATTTTAAGTATTCCAATATTCCAGCAACATTGTACTCAGTATGGATCTAGAGGCAAAGTATAAAAAGAGGTTCAAACCAGACATCCTTCAACTCAATTATCCCCTTGAGACATTATCCTTCAAGCTACCCAAACCAAACATTTTATATATTCTAGGTTTTAAAAACTAAAGATTGCATTACTATTTCTGGTTAGTGACTTGTGCTTCATTAGTTTTGGAATTCTGAAAAATTAAGTTTTTTAATTTGACATAACTAATTTCTTTTCCTTAAAAAAAAAAAAAAAACTATTCCTCCTATTAAAGTTTTAGAGATGGGAAGGATCTCATGACTGAATAAAGGCCTGTCAAGAAACGTTAATGAATCATAAAATGACATTTATATGAATCGTGGGAAGTAGAAACCTTCAAGAAAAATGGCACTTCAACAATCCAAAGAAGCTCTGGACACATACTTTTGAGAATAACCAAGAACTCAGCTTAGCCTATGGTAGGTATTTAATAAAGATATATAATCAATGAAAACATTTTAAAAAATAATAATGCTTTCTCCCACTCCAAGAGAACCAAAATGTTTTAAAAAATGTACTTGAACATTTACTTAAAAGTCAATAAAAATGGGTCTCTATGTGCTATGAACCAAGGTGCAAAATTGTGGAGAAATTAAAGACAGAAGAAGTGGATCACTTTGGCTTATTAATGTGAATGAGATAATGAAAAAACAGGCAAAACTATGAGAGAGGAGGATGCACATTGTAGTTTCCATTTTAATATAAAATGTCCTGAATGCATGCCCATTTTTATAAATTGATACATGTATTCATTTATTGATACATGTATTCATTTATTTAATCAAGAGTTCAATGACTGATTCCTTACATTGTGATTAAATTCTTGTAATGGGCCAGGATCTGTGCTCTGCCTTAGACAGTGATCTTGCCATCGTTGCCACTATTGAGAAAAAAGTAAAGAGACTTAATTCTGAAAAGAAAGAAAAACTAAAAAGGGGGTGTAGAATATATGGGCTAATCCTGATAAATTATGTAGGTATTTGTGAATGCCATAAACAAGGCAACATGGAAAATTTTGCTTGAGCATTTGGGTTTTGTTAATACAATCATATGGCAAGGGCCAAAGGAGTCCACTTTTTAAATTCTTTGCAAAATCTAGGAATGAATATAACACCATTAAATTTGAAATACACTGAGGTTTTGAAACATACTGACTTTTATATGAGGACTTTTATTAAATTTATCAGGGGGCGTCTGGGTGGCTCAGTCGATTAAGCGTCCAAATTTGGCTCAAGCCACGATCTCATGGCTTGTGAGTTTGAGCCTTGTGTCGGGCTCTGTGCTGACAGCTCAGAGCCTAGAGCCTGCTTCAGATTCCGTCTCCCTGTCTCTCTGTCCCTCTCTCTCTGTCTCTCTATGTCTCTCTCTCTCAAAAAAATAAAAATTTAAGAAAATTTAAAAAATAAATAAAATTGTCAGAGGATACCCCAGTTGTCGAGTGGTCATTGAAAATATACACATTGTTTAATGAGAAAATGCAATTGCTAAAACAATGTCTACTGTCAAGAAGAAATGGTGTTGTGATGCCGTGGAACTGAAGCATTCAGTGTCTTAAGTGTAATTTTGATCTTTAATAAACTAGCAGGACATATGAATGGGAATATAGTACAGTGGTCAAAACCTTAGCTTTGGCTAAGCGGGAATAATAAGCTCAGGGATCACAGTAGATTACAATAACACTTTACTTCTCACATCACATGTTAGGGCTATAGAGTTTTGTTTTTCTCCATGTGTTTTTTGTTAGGAGCCCTAGGCTAAAAGATCATCCCCATATGCCATTTTGTGTCAGAGAGAGAGAAAGAGAGAGAGAGAGAAGTGGTGGAAACACATAAGGAAGCCTCTTAAAGTCTTTGCTCAGAACCATGTATATAACACATCTGCTCATTTCATTGGTCAAAATATGTCATGAGACCAAGCCAAAAGTCACTGGGCTAAGGAATATACTCATCGTTTGTCTGGCACTAGGAGTCCCATGGCAGTGATTGGTAATAGATAGTCTTTTACACAGTAGGAAGTTAACAAATGATGAGAACAATTATGTCACCCAGTAGATCCTGGAGCCAGACTGACCGGATTTGCCACTGTATTGCTGTGTTAACTTGGGTGAGTTATTTAATCTCTTCATGCTTTAGATTCTTCACACCTATAAAAGAGAAAGTAATAGTACCTTTCTCAGAAAGTGGAAATAAGGATAAAGAGAATTAATTATTTGTAAGGAGCTTAGAATAATACTGGGTCATGGTAAATATTATTTAACTGTGGAAGATATCAAATGGATATTGCAAACCTAAATAAACTGGTTTTAGTGACACTCTCTAATTCTACCTTAGGAGATGCTTTTCAACTGCATGTTCTTAGCTGTAAATAAAGGAACGCTTTTTTCACTAGATTTATTTTATCTAAATTCACATGAAACCAAGCCTCTAGGGATTGTAAAAGCTGTAAGTTAATTTTATCTTCCAAGTAGTGATACTGTGACTTACAATACACACCACAAAAAGTAAATTAACATATAATATGTGATCTTTTTGTGAAATATCCATAATAGATAAGTTCGTAGATACAGAAAGTGGATTGGTGGTTTCCAGGGGTTGGGGAGTGGTGAAAATAGAAATGCTGATGGGTCCAGAGAGTTTTCTCTGGAAATAATGAAAATAATGAAAGTGGGGGAGGGGCAGAGAGAAAGACACAGAATGTGAAGCAGGCTTTAGGCTCTGAGCTGTCAGCACAGAGCCCGACACGAAACTTGAACCCACAACCCGGCTCAAACCCACGAACTGTGAGATCATGACCTGAACCAAAGTCAGATGCTTAACCAACTGAGCCACCTAGGTGTCCCCATTGTTACTCATTTTAAATAAGAAATATAGTTGCTTATAGAAAGCAAAGCTTCAGTTACTTTTTTATTATGATGGCCTGAAAATGTGTTACCCTACCCCAGATCTCTCTTTTGAGTCCCACATACTTAGTTAACTTCAAGAAAATGAGCTATGAGAAATATCTTCTTGGTTTCCCCCCAAAAGCTCCATACTCAACATATCCATACTTGAACTTGGTGATCTTCTCTCATTCTTTCATCAAAAATTAATCTCTAACCCCAAAGTGATACTATCATCTTTCTAATCTCACAATTTAGAAATATGAGTGTCAATCTTGACACCTCCATTTTCCTTATGTAGTTTACCAATCCATCTGGAAACCTATAAATTTACATCCTTACTATCTCTTGATCCCATCCACCTGTTGCTCATCTGTATGACTCCAATAATATGCTAATTGGTCTTCCTAAATGCACCCTCCCCACATCATATGCTCTTACTGGCCTGACATATATTCATACA
Source organism: Hyaena hyaena (assembly GCF_003009895.1). NCBI lineage: Eukaryota > Metazoa > Chordata > Mammalia > Carnivora > Hyaenidae > Hyaena > Hyaena hyaena. Next base: position 34,282 of record NW_024082209.1, on the reverse strand, counting down.
GCTATTCTAAGCACTGAAGCCAAACTTACCTTTGGGATGTAAAAATTAAGCCATCTGCTCTCCAAGCCTTTCAAATGCTTTGATTAGATTTTCATTGGCCTCCACAACTCTGATTTCATCTGCAAATTTATTACATGTCACGTTTCTCCTTCATCTCAGCAGATGGCCTTTTCCCTCAGTTCCTCAAATGCATCAAGATTTCTCCAGCCACAGAGTCTTTATCTGAAATACTTTCTACCCCATTTGTTATGGGTTGAATTGTGTTCTCCAAAAGGATGTGCTCAAGTCTTAATCTTCCGTACCTGTGAATTGACCTTTTTTTTTTTGAAATAGGGTCTTTACAGAGATAATCAAGTTAAGATGAGATCATTAAGATTGGCCCTCATCCAATACAACTGCTGTCTTTACAAGTAGGGCAAATTCAGTACAGAGATAGCATGCACAGAGGAAAGATAACACAGAGATATACAGGAGAATGCCATGTGATGACAAACGCAGAGACTGAAGTTAAGTTGTCACAAACCAAGGAACACTGGAAGCTGTAAGAGGTAATGGAGGTTTCCAGAGGGAACATGGCCCTGCCAGCACATTCATTTTAGACTTTTAGCATCTACAACTGTGAAGGAACACATTTCTGTTGTTTTAATTCACTCCCTTTGTTACAGCAGCCCCAAGACACTAATGTACCATTGAACCCCTTTTTCAACCTCAGTTCAATCATCACAGGACTCTTTCCACTTAACTATATGACTGGTTCTGTTCCCCCTACTAGGAGCATTTACAGAATCTTATATTGTCATTTTAACATTTATCAGAATTGTGGTTATTTGTGTAGTTTTTCATTTAATATTGTTCCTCAGCTCCTGCTTGATGTTAATTTTTCTCGGTGTCAGGTTTTTGGCCAGCTTTGCTGATCTGTATGTTCCAACTCCCACATAATAGCTGCCAGAGAGTATACACTTAGTAATATTTGTCCAAATGAAAGATTCAGTAATTCCTTATGAAATATATAAATAACAATGAAGTGTCATGAAAGGGAACAAATGTACAAAAAAGAGACTAGGGAAGATTTGGGTAAGTATATTGCCAATTATTCTTGTAATTTCTGATCGAATCTATCTGATATTCATGAAGGCATATGTTCAATTCTTGAAGCAATGGTGGGAAGATTATGTGATGAGATGGATAGCACCAGAATGGCTTTATCTTTCTGAGTTTCATGGCTTAATCTGCTTGCTATATTGATCTGAAGCAGCAACCTATTATTTAAACTATGAGAGAGAAAAACACTGGATCTGATAGGAACTCAAGCCGTCTGTCATCTCTGAGAATGAAACACAGATATAAAATGTTTCAGGGACTGAAATTTCTAATGATATCAATCTCTAGGGGAATTTAACTCTTTAGTCTGATGCTAAAATATATGTTCTAAAATCTTTTGAAAATTTAATACTACCCAGGTAATTATGAAGCATTTTGTCATCATTGACAAAGTGTGTTTTAGTTATATAATGCATCTTATGAAAGTAAATTGTGTATCTTTTATGATAGCTAATTAATAATATACTCAATGTTCATCTGTTTTCCCATCCCTTCTTTCTATTGTGAGTTCACAGAAAATCTAAGTTTAAATCTTCCCTTCCGAAGAGTTCTTATTCTCTCATGAATAAAAACAAAAAAACAAAACAAACACATCAAACCTGCTTTTACTCTGAATTGTATTTTAGCTCATTCTAGTTTCTCCACTTCTTTTTTCTGAGTATTTTGATTTTTTGTTTCTAGCAGTAAACCATTACTATCTTATAAGAACAATATTGAAAGAAAACATGTATGTAGTAATTAGAGACTATGAAGTGTAGTAAATGATTTGTATTTCTATATTTTCTGGTGATGAAAATAGTTGCTTAATATTTTATTTATTAATATTATTTATTAAATATATATAATATTTATTATCTATAATATATATTAAATAAATATAATAATATTTATTTATTAATATTTATGTGATAAATATTAAGTCACTTTTGGAATGTTTTGTTGCTTTAAAAAAATATAATTTAGAATATCAGATAAAGTGTGTTTGCATCAAATACCCTACATCTTCATCTTTACTTAATAAAATTGCAAGAAACATCTTAGTGTGTTGATATCAATTATGAATATCAGGTATAGTACAAAAGAATTCCAAGTGAGCTCTCAGGTGCAATGTGCTTAGTTCTGGAGGTCTAAGTTGACCCTATTAGGGAGAGTATGGTGTGAAATGGAGGCAAGGTAAAGGTGCTATAAATGTGAGCTAACCCTGCATGGAGAAGCTATTTCTTTGGACCTGCTTTCTAATTTCAACTAAAAAGTCTTCACCAAAACATGCTTTGGCATGTCTCAGTAAAGAGCCATAATTTTCCCAAAAATATTATAATAAGAAAGGTGATATTTAGATATCAAAGTCCAAAGGACTAATCCCTCACTTGGCAACTTATTTTGTGTGTGGCTTTGAGGGAAAATCACTTGCATAGCAATATTTTTACTTATAAAATAAAAATCAGTTTAATGCACACCTCACAGAATGGTAGAAAGTTGCAGGGAAGGGGTTTACAAGAACTCTGAAAACTGCAAGAAAACTAACAACTGTAACCACTACTTTTTCATTTATTACAGCTATTCTTTCTATGATTATTGCAGGAAAAATAACTAAACATGTCTTCATTCTACTGACTTTAGGTCAACACATTTACTTCCGTGTGGATAGCAATTTACATGACCAGATCTAGCTTTGATTTCTAAAAGGCTGGTGCTGTGATTTCTATCATGCCATAATCACCAGCTCAAGAAAGTGTCGTGAAGATTCCATGAAGACTTAACAAATAGCACAGTGGCTGGCACGAAGCAGAGACCGCTACAGACTGCTGCCTGTTCTGTTTCTCCTCCGTGTGTTCCTTGTAAATAGTGACTTTGCAGTTCTCAATATGCAAAGAACCATGTTCATTTGGGGAGAAAAATGTGTTTAAGTCCAAGAATTTCAGCCCTGACAGCTTTGATGATTGCACATTTTGCGAAGCAATTAAATTGGAGAAATTACAGCCTGATACAAAGGACCTGTGTCAGAGAAAAATTTTAAGCACAATAAATATGACTATGAATACAGATATTAGGTCTATTATTATAACTAACAACCTATTACCAGGCAGAATAGCCCAGGAAACCAATTGCTCTAAATAGTCACAGTTACTTTGAGCCTCGGGATGTCTGTAGTATGATAAGAATTAATACATAACTCATGTATGCACTACTGACTATCGAACACCACCTGAATTTCTATGAAGAATGTATTTACTAAACTAAAGTGTTCCTGCCCATTGCTGCATAAGTGCTCCTGAAGAGGTGTTAGCAAATATTTACTCACCAAGCTACAGTCGTGAGTGACACTGAAGTTTATTTGCCATAATAAATGAGAATGTGATTAGGTTTTAAATGTAATATATCCAACTGATAACTAAATAATAAAAACAAAGTTGAGTTTTACAGCTCCTACTTATAGATGTCTAAAATCTAATATCTTGGGACGCCTGGGTAGCTCAGTCATTTAAGCGTCCGACTTCAGCTCAGGTCATGACCTCACGGTTTGTGAGTTCGACATTTTCCTCAGGCTCTGGGCTGACCTCTCAGAGCCTGGAGCCTGCTTTGATTCTGTGTTTTCCTCTCTCTCTGCCCCTGCCCAGTCTTGCTCTGCCTCTCTCTTTCTCAAAAATAAATAAATATTTTTAAAAATGTAATATCTTAACGATACTCAGCTCTCATGCTAAGGACTCTATGTTAGGGGCCTGATATTTTCCTTCTAAATAATTTCCTTCTAAATATATTTCATTTATTATACTTTACTAACAACAACCAATTTTTAAATTAATACTCTGTGATAGATCCTTTCACCAATGTTTTCCATATTATGTTGTCATATTAAGAAGAAAAGCTATGTAAGCAAAAACAAATTATCAGTTGAAAGCATCCATTATGCTTATTCTATAGTCCAATTAACTAAACAGTTGTGGGCTTTTAATGAGTATAAAATATAAAACCAATCTGATGTAAATGGAATAAAAGATGAGGGAGAGAGAGTACAGCCTATCTCTGGGAATGCTGTTCATTTTGAAAAGATGGTTTAGAAATGAATTTCCTCCCAGTAAAATAGAGTAAACTATAATAATACCATTTTTATTTGAAACTTGTGGTCAAGGATTGAACATTCAAAGGGGATTTTTTGAATAAAGATGGCTACTCCCTCTCGAACAAGAGGACTATAGAATTATACTTGAGGAGTATTTAGAAAAAGAAACTCTCTCTCTCTCTCTGTGCCTTTTTAAATATTTTCACAAATCACAACTTTAAACTTGACTTTAGAGTATTGTTTTATATCCTCCAACAGCTCACTTCAGATTGACAATGAAAACCAAACCCCTTACCCTGCCTACAAAGCGGAGGACATTGGCCATCATTCGTCCTAGATGGTAGTTTCCTCCACGCACTCTGGCCTTTCCAATCCCAGAGCACACCAGGCTTGCCCTGCCTTGGGGGCTTTGCACTTTATAGTTCATCTTTCCCCAAATCATCTTGTAATTCGGCTAGCAGCTCAAATGTCAGCTCCCTCAAATCATCTTTTAATTCACGTCTCAGCTCAAATGTCACCTCTTCAAAGGCATTTCCGATGGCCTTTAAACTCATGGATAGCATCCATCCCCTTGTTTCCTGTTCTGTGTCATATACATCACCATCGGATGTTAAACTTGATTGCTAGGGTTTTGTTGCAGATAGAAAACTTTTTCTCTGCTTTCTTAGTGCGCATTCCTGGGGAGGGGGGCGGGGCCTTCGAATTAAATTCACAACAGATTAATTGGAGAAAACAGGTTTGTTAGTGTGTGTGTGTGTGTGTGTGTGTGTGTGTGTGCATGGCAATCAGCAAAATAAATATCTATTTAGCTCAGTGGTTAAAGTACATGCATACCTTACCTTATTTAGTAGGGGAAAGGGCAGAGACAGAAAAGACTTCTATGGGAAAAACAAACCATTTTCTTTACAAAGAAAAATAGATTTTAGAACAAATGAGAGATAGATAGGGAAGTTTGAGATATATTTGTTTGTGCAGGCGTGAGTGGTTTTTCTTGTTCAAGGACATGAAATTCTCTAAGAGAAAGAATTTATGGTAGGTTCCCTTATCATCTCTCCTGGGAGTAGACTCTCCGAAGAGGGGATTTATAATAGTTTCTTTTCCCAGATGTTGTTGTGCTTGGTCAGACAGGGGAAGCTTTGTGAAGGTCTTTTTCTGTCTTCCATTGAATCTCAAATCTTCATACCACCTTTGGGGTTCCAAGTAGATCCCTACAGCTGCTGTAACAAAGTTCCATATGCTCAATGGCTTGATCAACAGATATTTATTTTCTCACAGTCCTGGGTGCTAAAAGTCTGAGACTTAAGGTGTCTGCAGTGTTGGTTTCTTCTAAGGCTTCTCTCCTTGGCTTGCATGTGGCCTTTTCTCTGTGCATCCGTATCCTTAATGTCTCTCAATATGTTCTAATCTCTTTCTCTTGCAAAGACACCAGACATAACGACTTAAGACCCACCCTTATGGCCTCATTTTAAATGAATCACCTTTTAAAAAGTCTTGTCTGCAAATATAGTCACATTCTTGCGTACAAGAAGTTAGGACTTTAACATATGACTCCCGAAGGGATACATTGCAGCTCATAACAGATTATTCCCTTTCACTCTTTTCCCCTAATTTTCTGTTTCCCTCACTATAACAAGACTTCTTTGAGGGCAAGGAGATATCTGACTTCATTGTTCTCAACATGAAAGACACCTCAAGGTGACAGCTGCATATAGTTGGTGGACAACAAATATTTGTTGGATACCTAAATGAATTGTTTCGGTGGATAAACGTTGATCTCTATTGTAGAGTAGGAAACTCTTCACTAGAACACATATACTTACATTTTATATGCAGAGTCAATAGAGATGGGAGATAGAGAAAACTTTCCTTCCCAAATATTTGAAAAATTGTTCAGTGTCAAAAATTAAAATCAGTTTATTTTATTTTGAAAAGATTACCAGTAAAATTACCATACAGAAAATCTAGGAAAGTTTAAAAATCTCTTTCAGAAAGAAAGGATATTTTTCAAGAATATAGCTAAGTAGCTTACGTAGAAAACACAAAGACAGGGGCGCCTGGGTGGCTCAGTTGGTTGGGCGTCCGACTTTCACTAAGGTCATGATCTCACGGTTCGTGGGTTCGAGCCCCGCGTCGGGCTCTGTGCTGACTGCCAGCTCAGAGCCTGGAGCCTTTTCAGTCTGTGTCTCCCTCTTTCTCTGGCCCTCCCCTGCTCATGCTGTCTCTCTCTCTCTCTTAGAAATAAATAAAAACATTAAAAAAAAAAAAGAAAACACAAAGACACATACTTAGCAGAATTTCTTCTCCTTAAAGATTATGTGGATGATAAGGTGTTAAAGTGACCAGAATCAAGTAGAATTTTTTAATGGAATACTTGATGAAGAATGTCAGACTTAACAATCATTTTAAGGAATAGGGAAAAAATTAAAGGCAGAATATGTATGCTTTAGTAAACTGAAGATAGGAAAGTAAGGAATAGTGGACAATAAAAGCTATTGTGAGGAGTGAGTTGGAGAATTGTTGTAGCTCATGCTTAATATTTGAGTTAGGCTATTTAGGCCCTTTTATAAAGGACAAGTGGGGATATGTGACCAGTGCATGAAGATCCAAGATTTTACAGTAAGAAAATAAGGGTCATTGCTTGTATTATATACTGAAATTGTGGACTTTGACTGAGGTTGTTGTAGCATTTAATATATCATTACCGACCAGAAAATTGGAAGTAAAGAATTAGCTTCCTTCTCTACAGTAACTTCATGAACTGGTTGAAGGGTTAATTGTACCACCATTGATAGTGTGGAACAAGCCAGAGAGAGGTTACGGCTCAGAACAAGAAATAATGATAGTCATTATATATGTGATTTTTTTTTTTTGTAAAATGGAAAACAATATGATGAAGGACTTTGACTTAAAACAAATCTAAATAAACAAAAAAAGAACTTAAGGCAGAGGGTATAAATTTCAGAGTCATTGTGGCAGAAATGATTTCCCCTCATTCAAGAAGAGAGTAAGAGCAGAATACCTAATTTTCGGGCTTTGAGAATTTAAAAAAGTCTTTTTAAAAATTCTTTTATTATTATTTTTTCTTTTAGAGAGAAAACACATGAGCAGGGGAGAGGGGAAGGAGGGAGAGAGAGAGAGAGAGACAGAGAGAGAGAGAGAGAATTTTTTTAAAAATATTTTTTATTTATTTCTAGGAGAGAGAGAGAGACAGCGTGAGCAGGGGAGGGTCAGAGAGAGAGAGAGTCACAGACTGAAACAGGCTCCAGGCTCCGAGCTGGCAGTCAGCACAGAGCCCGACGCGGGGCTTGAACCCACGAACCGCGAGATCATGACCTAAGCGAAAGTCGGACGCTTAACCGACTAAGCCACCCAGGCGCCCCAAGAGAGAGAGAGAATTTTAAGCAGACTCCACAGTCAGTGCAGAGTCCAACCCAGGGCTCGATCCCTAGGATCATGACCTGAGTCAAAATCAAGACTAAGATGCTCAACCCACTGAGCCACCCAGGAACCTCTGAAACTCATTTTTATCGGAAACATCTTGTAGTATTAATTCCTTGTAGGATATAATTTGCGGAAAACTAAAAGAAGCCTCTTCACCTTGGATTCCAAGATGCACTTGGGCTATTATCCATTCAGTATGTGAAATACAGACACTTTTGGGGACAGTTAACCTACAAAACAATTTTACATACAAGTAGGACGTTGGCAGAGGATGTCGCTAGTAAGGATACCCTGGAGAAGTGTTGAGGACCCATGAGAGGCAAGAGAAAAGAAAGAAAAAAAAACTTTAGACATATCTTGATAATTTATTTGATTCATTTTCCAACCTCTCATGACCAAAAATATAATGAATAATAATGATAATAATAATAATAATAAAATGCTAATATACAAAGGTGCCTCTAAAAATAATTCCACACCAGTCATACCTTTTAATATTTTTCTTTCTGTGCAGAAGCAACATAACACTGAATGTGCATGAGTAGGACTTTTGGTTTCACAAAAACTTATGCAAAGCGGAAATTTTTATTTTCTTTTTTGCTAAAAACTTTTCCTTCAGGATCTCACCATATTGTAGGTTGAAGAGTTTTTACACATCAAAACAACCAACTCCACTCCAGTGAACATAAAAACAAACCTAGGGCCGGACTCTGGCCTTTCCAACTGAACTTGGCAATTTCTCCTCCCTTTGGATCTCTGAGCCAAACTCTTGTATTTTCATCTTCAACTGTGAGAAAATAAGGTGAAAAGCAAACCCCGAATCCCCAGACACTGGAAACTCATTCTATTCTGTTTCCTTTCGGCCATAAGATTTCCCCACTCACTTTCAGGAATAAACAGTTTCGAGAAGCAATCTTTACAGTTTTAATAGCTTGTGGCATTCACAGTCTCTGAAGCTGAAACTTCTCTGTAAAGTTTCCTCCTTCAACCACCTGGGACTTCTGGATATTGTCATTTGTACTCTGAGAGAGGTTTGCCTGCTCCATTTCTCCCTAATTTCTCTTGTTTTTCTACATCAGATACATTTGGACCAATTTCATGCCAATCATAGGTATGAAATAAAATATTAGAAATATTTCAAAAACTGTTTCTTAAGGTACAAATTATCTATGTTTTTTTAAAAAAACTTCTTTCATTTGTCTCTGCTATATTTGATACAGGCAGCCAGAAGTCATGCCTGAATTTTCTTTTTCATACAGTGCTTTCGGGATAGAATATTATATTATTTATGTGGAAAATAATTCTGTAAGGAAAAATTTGGAGTGGAATTTCTTCTCAATTCACAGTGTACAATATCATCATGAAAAGGTATTTTAGTGGAATGAATTATTGAAATAATCTGCCTATGGATGTGAGGACATAGATAAAATAGAAGTATGTATATTTGACATCCTTGAAGAGAATGGCATTGCTTTTAAGAACTCAGACACTGATGTAATTCTCTTTGTAAAGGTGTTCTGTTCCCAGTTATGTTTCAACTGTGTTTTCTTGTCATCATGAAGGTCCCTAATTTTTTATAAGCAAAAATTACCCTCAGGAGGAGTAGGGCATACCGGTGACTGGAAAGCCTGATTTAAGATGGAGTTCAGGGTGATGCTTCAATTTATATTGCAAAATGAGCTCCAAGTAGCTCTTGAAGCCTGCCCTTTGCCTGAGTCATAGTCTTGGATGAATCTATTTGGTCCAATCTTCAGAAATGTGACTTTTTTTTTTGCTGCTACTAAGTGATAACATTGTTTTTATTTGTCACCGTCATTTGGGCTTCCTGCTTTTCTTTTCTAAGTTACCTTCTGTTGTGCCCAATTCGCGAGTCCCCTGAGACCCCCAAGGAGCCTACACCAAAGCAAGTACAAAAGGGTCTTTATTACAAGCTCGAGCGGGGGCTAACCTGCCTACCGGTGTAGTGGCAGCTGGGTGAAGCCCTGAACAATAGCGAGCAGCGTTTTTATGGGGTAAGGAATGGGGTGTTACAGTGCACACGTTGTACATATAGCATCATCACATAAACACCAATTACAATTGTACAGCACCCATGGTAACAGCTTTGACCATTCAGTATCTGTGAAGTGTTCATTACTTTTGGTGGGACCCAATCATGACTTTTGAGAATCCTTTGAAAATGACCAATTATGGGGGCACCTAGGTGGCTTAGTCAGTTAACTGTCCGACTTTCGCTTAGGTCATGATCTCACGGTTCGTGGGTTCAAGCCCCGCGTCGGGCTCTGTGCTGACTGCCAGCTCAGAGCCTATGACTCCCTCTCTCTCTGATCCTCCCTGCTCACTCTGTCTCTCTCTCTCTCTCTCTCCTAGAAATAAATAAAAAACATTAAAAAAATAAAAATAAATAAAAATAAAAAAGAAAATGACCAATTATGAGGTGAGTTCAAAGGGCCCACGTGGGCTTCAGGCAAGCGGTGAGAAATTGGCTAGTTTGTATAAAGTAACTGTCTACAGTTCCCAGCCTTGACTCAGACCACAGGAATGTTTTTTGATTAGCTGTTCTGAGGGTGGTCTGAGGATGGCTTTAGCCTTGAACAATCTGAGGCTTCCTGGAACTGGGGCTACATGCAGCCCGAGGTTGCTCTTAATGGAGGTCTTAATCTCAAGATGATGTTACTTAGACTCTTCACTTCTATTGTGTAAAAATGTACCCAGGCAAGTCAAGAAAGGGGGAATGAACTAGGATTGAGAAGCCTTGGGTTTAATGTTGACTCTACCAGAAGGCATCTATTTAAAAGTGGATGAAACTATATGTCCCATCTGCTATGTAGTTTCGACAGTCACATGAGAAAATGAGTACAAGTGGGCAATGTAACTTATAAAACTATAGACAAAACTAGTCTCAGTATTTGTACTGTAATAATTTTTACCTCAATCTTGGGAAGGGAAGAAATCTCCCCAAACATTCTCAGACCAAGTTTGTTTCTGTTATTGTTTTCCAGAGACTGCTGCTTTTTTCTCTTCATTTGTGTGTAGTGATATTTTGACCTGGGAGGTCATATTGTCACTGTGTCAGCTGGCTATTTCTGTGTAAGCCTGAGCCAAAACTCAGTGCTTAAAACCACAATCATTTATTATAATAACTCTCAAGTTCTGAGTTTGAGGTTTGGCTCATCTCAGATGTGCTTGCTCACACCAGTGGAGGAAGAGCTGTTGGCTGTTATAAGCTGGCTTCCTCTGGGGCCATTGGAACAACTTGGCTCCGCTCTGTGTGGCCTCCACCTTCTCTCTGGGACCAAAAAGCGAACCTGAGTGTGTCTACTTCACAACAGAGTCAAGACTGAAAGTCTCTTTCTCATTGTCTATGTATGTCACTGATGGTAACATATCATTGGCCAAAACAAGTCACGTGGGTAAGCCTAGGGTTGAGAAATTACGCCTCTTATCACTCTGCACAGGATGCTGGCAAGTACGTGGGGAAGGACAGAAACAGGTGGAAGTGCAAGTTGAGACTAGCCTTCCAATTTACTGCATTAACCTTTCTAGAGTAATTATGTGCCAAAGTGAGACAATTGTATGCTTGCACTTGATGGTGAAAACCCACAAAATACTCCTTACTTTGCTCAGATGTCACCCTACATGAGCATATTTATTTTTTTCTTTGTCCCCTTCTTTCTTATCTTCAATTTACTTAAAGTTATTAGCTCCATATATGAGCCACTAACACGTAAAACCTATTGCTAGACAATACCAAATAATTTAAACATTAAAATCCTAGGTAGTAACACACACACACACACACACACACACACACATTCCCTTTCCAATTTAAACCATATTTTAAGTTTTATAACATCAGATGAGTATCTTAAATCAAATCTCAATATAAAAACCATAAAGTAATATACTAATATTGCCTCTTGTATACATACATGCTATAAATGTGTTTTCCTGTTTATTATAATCCTTATATTTCATAAATTGTAATAACTTAGTTGTTTCCGTGGTTCCTCATTTCCAGCGGATGTGTTAGCAAAATAAGTTCAGTTTATGGTACTCTTTATAAAATTTGATCTGATTTAAATTATATTTATTTTTTCTAAATCAAACATGTATGATTTTTATTGGTGATCCTAGGCTTTTTTCACAGTATTACATTGCTATTATAAGGTTATTAAAAGATAATTTAATAGTCTGTTTTAGTAACTATTATTGCTTTTCACTAAATGTGTTCTTGTCAACATATTTTGCATTTATATTCCGATTGACTTTGCAGAACCTGATACTGTCTGAAAGGAAGCCTGATAATTATTCCCCAGTGCACACTTTGTCATATTTATGTTTCACTCAGCCCATTAGGAAATAAAATTGTATTTGGTTTTGGCATACTCATCATTTTCTTTTGTGTGTGTTTGTGTGTGTGAAGTAGTAATTCTAGCGGCTCATATTTTGAACTCATACATTGACATAGAGGTCATTTAAAACCAAACTATTTGTGGCCTGTTTGGAGTACAGCAAAATGCTGACATGATTTTCTAAAACTGGCTAAGAAAATGTCAGTACGATACACACAGGCCGGGTTTGTTTCTTTAGGAATTAACAAGATCTAGGTTATTTTAAGAAAAAAAAATGTGAACCTGAGTTTACATGATCTATTTTTAATACTTATCTGCCCTGTGATCTTCGGGAAGATTTAATCTCTTGGTTTCCTGTTTACTGACCTCCAAAATGAAAGAAATAATAATCAGCTTTCCAATCTTATACCTTGTTAGCATGATTAAGTCAAATGGCAGAGAAGTATTAAGTAAATTCCAATGTTTACGTTTACAAACTGCTACAGATTAGATTGAGTTAAGAGCTGGTGGTTATTACTGGAAGCAAGAGACACCAGGGAAGAGCCAGGGATTTGAATGGTTTCAGGGTGCCTCATGGCCCAGTCACTTAAGCTTCTGACTTGCTGAGCCCTGCATCGGGCTCTGTGCCGACAGCTCAGAGCCTGGAGCCTGCTTTGGATTCTGGGTCTCCCTCTCTCTCTGCCCCTCTCCTGCTTTCTCTCTCTCTCTCTCAAAAATAAATAAGCATTAAAAATTTTTTTTAATTGTTTTAATAAAACTGAAGCTTCAGATGACTGGCTGGGCAGGGTCACCATGGAAACCCTCACAACAGAGAAAGGGCTGCATGGCTTGACTTTGTGACAAAAAGGAAGACACAGTTGTCATGAAAAGTCATTGAGAGTTTGGTCTCTCAGAATCTATATGTAAATTTCAGATGTAAAGTGCAAGCTTTATAATCAGAAAGTATCACACAACTCACACATACATACATACAAATACACACAGATGCACATTTGCAGATTTTAGAGGAGGAAGACACTTCAGGTTGTGGCAACAGCTCTAAAATGGTACAGAGACAAGCTATGAGGACGTGCACAAGGAATCTTCCTGAAGAAAGGGTTAACATTCAGGAAGGAAAAGGATTATTTTTTCACTTTTTATTATTCTTTAAGTTTATTTATTTTGAGAGAGAGGGGGAGGGAGGGTGCAAGCTGGGGAAGGGCAGAGGGAGAGAAAAAAAATGCCAAGCAGTCTGCATGCTGTCAGTGCAGAGCCTGATGCAGGGCTCAAACTCCCCAACCATGAGATCGTGACTTGAGCCAATATCAAAGGTCAGATGCTAAATGGACTGAGTCACCCAAGCGCCCTAGGGAGAAGAGGACTTTTCGATGATGTGAGAGAAAATAAGCAATCCTCACATGTTTCTGAGCAGGTAATTTCATTTAAAAAAGTGATTTAGTCAAATTTATCTGGCTTTTAAGAATGCATTGGTGGGCCAGGGACAAGATCAGCATGCTCAGCATTGACAGTTACTGGCTGAGAAGGAGCTACCAGAGTTAAGAATACAGGGGACTCGGGGAGCCTGGGTGGCTCAGTTGGTTAAGCGCCCGACTTCAGCTCAGGTCATGATCTCACAGTTTGTGGGTTTGAGCCCCTCATCGGGCTCTGTGCTGACAACTAGCTCAGAGCCTGGAGCCTGTTTCAGATTCTGTGTCTCCCTCTCTCTCTGACCCTCCCCTGCTCATGCTATCTCTATCTCTCTCTCAAAAATAAATAAAAATATTTAAAAAAAAAAAAAAGAATACAGAGGACTCGTGGGAGGGACATTTCCAAGAAGATGACTGGACTTGATGACAGACTGGATTAAGAACATGGAGGAGAAAGAAGGGCTGAAAACTAAAAAAAAAAAAAAAAAAAAAAGTTTTTAGGTTGAAGTATATGGAATGCACATGCACACACTTGTTTAAACCGTTTTTGCACAATTTTTTTTTAATTGGCTTTACAAAGGTGTAATTTACTAAATAAAAATAACTGTCTTCTGTAAGAATCAGTAAGCAAAAAGAAAGCAGCCTTGTAAAATGTTGTACAGGAACGAAAAAGGTGAAAACTGAAAGCATTGGCACTGAAAAAAATTAGTTTAATAACTGTCCTAATAATATTGTGAGAAGCTACTTTTGTCATTTTTTATTGTGTAATTAATAGCTGTGAAAGCCAGTGCCAAATTTCCAATGAGGAGGAAATTTGTATGCATCTTCTTTTCAGAATAGATTCTGCTCTGCTTAATTCTTTAAAATCTCATACAAAGTCAATTACTCTATATTCATAAAAGGAATTATGAATGCAGATTTACCACATCCTATTATGCACAGGAACTTTTCATAGATGAGATAATATTTATAGAACTTGATTTATGAATCCATAAAGAAGATGTAAATTAATGTAAAAGCTAAGGTCACAAAGGAAATAATGTTTCTAAAAGGCTGCTTTCTCTGCTATATTATTTGAAAGGTTTTGGTACTGCTACTATATACATCTATTCTTAGTTATTCGGGGCTGACTAAATTTAAGTTTGAAATAATAAGTTTCTGACTTGTCATTTAATTTTTATCAGAACAGTCATAACAAAAATGTTAATGATAACACATCAGTCTTTGATAGAAGGAAAAATGCATCAATTAAAGAGTGACAGAGACCTAAAATTGGAAAAATTACAACTGCTTTTGAGGATGAAAAATTTTTTGTACGTGATAAAATGTCTAAATTTATAAGATGAGGTTTTTTTGGGGGGGGAACAAATTACTTGTCTTTATGCAAATGTTTCCTCAAGGCTTTATCACTTAGGAAACTGTTACTTTACATGTCTTAGTCTTTTTTTCTTCAAAATAATGTTAAGCCTGTCTCTTTCTGTGTTCTTTGTAGCACCTATGATAGCAGTACTGAGTATATAGCAGGGTCAGGCATTTTCTAATAACTGACTTGGTTAGTACTTACTACGGTGGGTTCAGTTCAGTAACAATGTCACCTGCTCGTTTTGCCCAAAAGAAGATCCTCCAAAACTTGTTCTCAAAGATTGACTCTGAGTTCCTTCCCAGGGTCTTTGGATCAAGTTCACGTGTATGATCCAAATACATCTGAAGTTCAAGGAAATGTCGTACACAGTCCTGTGTGCCCTAGCTCTCTGTTCTGTTACGTATTTCTATCCTGGGGATACAATGGAGAACAGGGAAAAGAAGGAACACTGATGGATTTAATTTGTAGTGGCCCATTTAAAATTTTTATCAAAATTTCTCAGGTCAAAATAACTGCAGTAGCAGAAAAACAGAAAGGACAATGATTGGCAATAGGTCTCATTGCCCAGTGGGTAATAAGGCCTTAAACGGGAGACCTAAGGGCCCCTGGTGGCTCAGGGCATGATCTCGCAGCTTGTGGGTTCGAGCCCTGCATCAGGCTCTGTGCTGAGAGCTCAGAGCCTGGAACCTGCTTTGGATTCTGTGTCTCCTCCTCTCTGTCTCTCTTCTGCTCATACTCCGTCTCTGTCTCTCTGTGTCTCTCTCTCAAACATAAGTAAAATAAAAACATTTAAAATTTTAAAAAAAGAGAGCAGTAAGCATGGAACAGCTCTTTATCCCTCAACTCACTTATTAATTTCTAATAAGCAAGAACCATGTACACCTATTAAGGATTTAGTTATTAGATGATCACAGATCATGGTGTATGTCTGTGCATATGTGTGTGCGTGTGTGTGTATACTAGTGCATATATATATCTATGTGTATTTATACACACACAATATGTATGTAGTAATATTTTTTTACTTTGGATATGATGTTTAATTATTCAGAGGCATAAATGGAAGAATTTGGTTTTAAACTTTCCTGTAATATTAGTTGCTGCAAAGTGGTTTTGGTATTATCAAGATGCTTTAAACAAAATGAAGGTCATGGTGTATGCCAACTCTTGATTTTTATTTGTTTTACTTTGCATTTAGTTTATACACTTGTGCATAGTCTTTTTTATTACAAATGATGGCCTTCTGATAGTGATATTTAATACTATATCACTATCTGCTGATATGTGTGATAAATAGCAATTTCTTAATAAGTAATGGCTTTTTTTGTCTTGATTAACTTCCCCATCATTTTTTTTGCTGGTAAAATCTAATCTATTTTTCAGGATTTAGGTCAAATGTCATATATTTTACCCCTAAACTCTTAAATCACTCTTTCTTCTGTTTTTATAACATTTTCTATCAAACTTTGACATAGATCTAGGCCATCAAAATCAACAGTTATATGGGAATAAATGATTAGAAACTTCTTTTTATAGTTTAGGAAGTTTGACCTGTCAGAGAAGTGGGAAACTGCTTCAAAGTTTCTAAAAACAACAGTGGTGTGATTGCATATGTGTTTTATATAAATTCCTATGGCCGGAGTGTACATCATTAATTGGAGGAAGACTGACTGGGGCCATAAAAGTTAGATACCAATCTTATATTTTTATTTTTGTTTTAATTTTGAGAGAGAGAGAGAGCTCTAGCAGGGGAGGGGCAGAGAGAGAGGGAGACACAGAATCCTAAGGAGACACCAGGCTCTGAGCTGTCAGCACAGAGCCCTACATGGGGCTTGAACTCAAGAGCCATGAGATTGTGACCTGAGCCAAAGTCAGGCACTTAACCAAGTGAGCCAGCAAGGCGCCCTGGTCTCAGCCTTTCAATAACCAATGTTGTGGTTGGACTGGCCCTTGTGGTTCTTATTATTGCATGATGTCCTTCAGCAATAGCCATCAGGAAACTTTGAAAACAAACAAACAAAAGCTTTATTATGTATAGGACCTAAAAATTACACAGCACATCTGGGGCACATAGCAAGATCGCAGTGAAAGAGCAAGAAAACACAAGAACCTGGGATTCTGCTTTTACTGGTGCCAACAGTGGAGATCTAGGATTCCATGGGCTCAATGTTTATCATTGAACTAAAAACATAAAGGTCGGAAGTTAAAGTGCAGGAAGAGAAAAAACAAATGGCCCAAATGGTCAGTTACCAACCAGGATGTTTGTGGGTGAAGGTGGCCTGGCTCTTTATCTGGCTGTGTGCCTGCCAAAATGTTTATATTTGAGATACTCATCTTTGAAAAGAATCTCTTTGAAGTGGATCCTTAACAATAAAAGCTTAAGTATTTGCATTACAAAAAGAAAAAAACCTGTTGGGGTTTATACTTCCTGTACTTATCTACTTCTGACAGCTAGGTTGTGTGTTCACTTTTGGAGTCCTAGGAATCCTTTGGAAAAAATACTCTTAAAACTCAACAACAAGAATACAATCCAGCCAAAAAATGGGCAAAAGACCTGAACAGAAACCTCATCAAAAAAGATATACAGATAGCAAATAAACATATGAAAAGTGCTCAAAATCATAGGTCATTAGGGAATTGCAAGTTAAAACAGCATGGAGATAATACTACACACTTATGTACAATGGCTAAAATCCTAAGCATTGACAAAAGCAAATACTAGCAAGAATATGAAGCATCAAGAACTCCCCTTTATTGTTGATTGGAATAAAGAGTATACCTACTTTGGAAGACAGCTTGACAGTTTCTTACCAAACTAAACATACTCATGTGATCCAGCAATTGTGCTCCTAAAACTTGGAAACAATCAAGATGTCTTTCAATAAAAGAATGGATAAACAAACTGTGGCATACCAAGACAGTGGAATATTATCTAGCACAACACAAACAAAGAAACAAAAGCAGTAATAGCAACATCAAAGAGCTATGGAGCCATGAAGAGATACAGAGGGAACTTTACTGCATATTGCTAGGCACAAGGAGCCAATCTGAAAAGGCTACATGCATTCTCTGCAATTCCAACTATGTGACATTATGGAAAAGGCAAAACGGTGGAAACGTTTGCATGGATCAGTGGTTGCCATGAGTTTTTACGGAGGGAGGGAGGGAGGGATATTTTAGAGCAGTGAAAATATGCTGTAAGATATTCTAATGGTAGTAGATGTCATTAAATATTTGTCAAAACCTATAAGATGTTTAGCATTAAGGGTGAACCCTAATGTAAATCATGGAATTTAATTAATAATAATGTAGCAATACCGAGTTATTAATTTAACAGTTGTACCACACTAATGCAAGATGTTAATAGTAAGGGAAACTGCAGAGCTGAGGGGGTATATCCTAAATCTCTGTACTTTTCATTCAGTTTTTCTGTAAACAAATAACAGTTTAAGGAAAAGTCAGCTTAAGTCTCTTAATTTAAAAGATAAATAGGGGTGCCTGGGTGATTCAGTCAGTTAAGCATCTGACTTCACCTCAGGTCATGATCTCATGGTTTGTGGGTTTGAGCTCTGCATTGGGCTCTGTGCTGACAGCTCAGAACCTGGAGCCTGCTTTGGATTCTGTGTCTATGTCTCTGCTCCTCCCCTGCTGTGCTCTGTCTCTCTCTCAAAAATAAGTAAACATTTTTTTAAAAATTAGAAAAAAAGATAAGTAAATAGGAGCACCTTGGGGACGCCTGGTGGCTCAGTCCATTGAGCAACTGACTTCAGCTCAGGTCATGATCTCATGGTTTGTGAATTCAAGCCCCATATCAGGCTCTTTCCTGTCAGATTGGAGCCTGCTTTGGATCCTCTGTCTCCTGTCTCTAACCCTCCCCCACTCACAATTTCTCTCTCAAAAAAATAAACATTAAAATTTTTGAAAAATAAAAAGATAAATAGAGGTACCTGGGTACTCTGTTGGTTAAGCATCCAACTTTCCGTTTTCAGCTCGGGTCATGATCTCATTATTCGTGAGTTCTAGCCCCTCATTTGGCTTTGTACTGACATCGTGGAGACTGCCTGGGACTCTGCCTCCTTCCTCCCTCTCTCTGCCCCTCCCCTGCTTGCTCTTAAAAATAAATAAATATTTAAAAAAAAAAGAATACCTTAGGGAATAAGTCTGAGAAGTGAAAGAGTAGATGATGATGATGTTGATGATGATGATGATGATGACGGCAATGATGACAGCAATCCTTACACAACGTAAAGGTTCGTGGAAGATGGCACCAAACAAGGAATAATAGTGTAATAAACAAAGCATAGCCTTCCAATATCTGGCCATATTACTTATTAGATATGTGGCCCAAGTCAGGTTTTTATCATTGTAAGTCTGTTTTCTCAAGCATCTAATAACAATGGTAACAATATTCATATTATGGAGAACTCAGAAATGGAATGACTTATGGAGAGTATCCAGGAATGCAAGACTGGTTTCCTCCTCCATCCTGGACATGTAATGCCCATGTCCTATTTGCCAGTAAGAAACTTGAAATACGTTTTTAGATAGGGAGGTCTTTGTACCTGAAAGCAACGTTTCAACCTTTGGTTTGACTAGTCCCTTTTGGTTGGATACGATGGTTGATGATTTTATTTGGAAGTGTGAAATGGAAGTGTGAAATGGAAGGACAAAAATTCTGTGCTCTTATAAAGACTAGGCATTCATTATTAACTGAAAAATGTCACACAGGCATAAAGTCTTCATCTGCTTAGGACATAAAGAGTTAGTACAGTTTACTGTCTGGAACTTTTGGAGACAAAAGTGCATGGAGACACTAAGAATTGCCAAGATCTAGAAAAGATGTGCTGAGATCTTAGAAGTAGGTAAGAGGGCAGGACAGCCAAGAATCTTGATTACGTATCATGCCAAGGAGACAAAAACCTGAGTTACCAATTTTGTGCTTCTAAACTGTCCTAACGCTTAGGGAAGAATTAAAAATGAGATTATGTGTTCTTCCCTGGTTTTGGTGTGGGAGTGTGGGGAAGAAGTAGAAAAGAAACTTTTTAACTTACAAGGAAACCATCAAGAGGATTTATGAAATTGTATTTACTTGCAATCCAGAGATGAGAGGAAGGATCCGGGGACACATTTGACCTAAATCCTCAGTGATTGTGGATTGCAACTTTACCTTGTACTTTGTCTAGTTTTGCTTTGTGGAGCCAAGGCTGACAGATGAAATAACAAATGTTCCTGAAATCCTAAATTTCATAATTAAAATCTTGATAATGGGAGGCATGGAGTAATTGTAATTGTCAGAAAAACACAGTAAGGGATAATCAGTGAAAAGACAATCTATTCTTAATGGATAACTGGGAAAAGTAAATTATCCGTGGGAGAAATAAATCTGATATGTTGAGAACACCAGAGCTTTATGCATAGGACTGGAACCAACATGAATTCTTTTCCTTATGTTTAAAAATAATTGAGTTCAGGCATATTTTCCCACTTCTAGGTTAAACAATAATGGATATAAACAAAAATAACTTAGCTAATTCAGGAAATACATGTTCCTGAGAGATCAGAATGACCAACTGTATTAATTTACTTATCAATAATAGCAGCACACTCATCAGGACTCCATTCACCTTATTGTGCCCACCAATCCAAGTGTTAAGTCATAACTTATGTCAATCTATCCAGTTCCCTGATTTGAAAGACCCATCTTATGGGCACCATAAGATCAGTCTGTTGAGCATCCAGCTTCAGCTCAGGTCATGATCTCATGGTTCATGGGTTGGAGCCCCACATTGGGCTCTGTGCTGACAGCCCAGAGCATGGAGCCTGCTTCAGATTCTGTGTTTCTGTCTTTCTCTTCCCGTACTCATGCTCTGTCTTTATTTCTGTCTCTCAAAAATAAATAAACATTTAAAAATTTTAAAAAAAATGAAAGATTCATCTGAAAATAGCTCAGTCCAGGCACTAAGATACTACACTCAGCCTTCTTTAACTTTCACTTTTGGAGACACTATTAAGACTCCATCAAGGTGATAATGTCCCTTAATGATGCAGGTTGTTAAAGGTTATTTTGCTTGATCAATGTTATTTTCTGGTCTTCTGGGTGGTCTTTGGGGGATTTAGCAGTTGGCAATCCTCGAAGTTTCCCAGATCAGTTAAAAGTCTCTCTTTATCACAGGTGAAGATTCTCAAGCCAAACCAGTGTTATTTCTAAAGTTTCCCTAAGCAGCTTCCTGGGGTGGAGGGAAGGATCTCTCCAGAAGCTACCCTGAAATAAATTCTACATTGAGTCTGAGCTCCAATTACTTTGTCTTCAAGTTCTCAGCTCCAAAGGCTTAGCTTATTTTAACTTCTACACATGAATGAGGTATGTTTTGTTTGTTTGTTTGGTAGGATGGGTGTGTGTGTGTGTGTGTGTGTGTTTTCACACTTGATTTTGTGTCCAACTTTGAAATTCTTATCCTTGGAGGAAACACGCCTTTTGCTCACAACACATTCATCTGACTTTAATTTATTTTTTATTTCTGGTTTTTGTCATATTCTGTCCTAAACTTATAAAAAACAAGTTCTTAGACAAGGAATTGGACATACACTTGATAATCCATCCTTCTAGTTTACTCCAACGGCTGATGAATTCAGAAAGCCATGACAGACAGGTGCTGTGGGGAAAGTTGACATTGGGCCATTTATCAAAGTCTTATTAGAATTTGCCACAGTCTTGCCTAAATTGTCTGTGAGAGTTTGGTTCAAGAAGAAACCTCTTGAAAACTTCTAAACATCATAAATATTAGGAATCAATTATGTCTTTAATTTAAAAAAATTAATGTTTTATTTATTTTTGAGAGAGAGAGAAAGAGAGAGAGAGAGAGACAGCTTGAGCAGGGAAGGGTCAGAGAGACAGAGGGAGACACAGAATCTGAAACAGGCTGACACAGAATTTGACACAGAATCTGAAAAGCGCTGACTGCCAGCTCAGAGCCTGACTGGGCTTGATCCCATGAACCGTGAGGGGCAGAGAAAGAAGGAGACAGAATCGGAAGGAAGCTGCAGGCTCTGAGCTGCCAGCACAGAGCCCAATGCGGGGCTTAAACCCACAAACCATGAGATTATGACCTGAGCTAAAGTCAGATGCTTGACCAATTGAGCCACCCAAGTACCCCTGATTAGGTTTTTAGTTAAAGACAGCAAACCAATAAGATGAAGGCTCAAGGTATGGCATGTGCTTAAAAAGATTATTCATTGCCAGACTTTGTTGGATTTGTCTCTCTCAAAGTCTTACGTTTTCTCTGGGACAGACTTCAACTTACTCCATGTGTTCACACAGTCATTCTAATTATGTACTTATCTTCTAAATCACACAATTTCTCCAAGGACAAGTAGAATTGTAGTGGGCACTTTCAGAAACTTCCACTGTGAACAAAATTATTCATTTAAGAAGGGTCTTAGAACAAATCATCCAACATTCAGTAGTTTTTGATTGCTGGGAGAAAACTTCCAAAAGAAATTCAGATTCCAAAATTGCTTCTGTAAAAAAAATTTGTAGCCAGGCCAAATGAAACACATGAAAAATCTAAACCTATCTTTCTCTTTTATCTTCCTAAGTCATAACTCAAACCTACCAGACTTGATTCTAATATTCCTTTTCCCTCCATTTATCGAAAGAACATTTATAATCCTACATTACTCTCTGTTCTTACCACCCCCACACCCTCTTCTGACCTTACTTCCTTTTCCCTCTGCTCAATAAGAAACCCTCATATCTCAATTGCCTTTTAAAGTTAAACCTCCTTCAGATTAGAGCAAGCTCCTTATGACTGATTTTAAGCCTTAGCGTAATTCTTGTAAAGAGCTTTCTAAAGCCTTGATATGAAAGAACAAAATTTACAGAAGAGTTTAGATTAGTTCTAGGAGGATATAGAGCTCCACACTCTGTATTATTTCTTTCTTAAGGTAGGAGAGACCTCAAGCACAAGCAGTTGATAGAAAAGGCAGAGTGGGAATTATTTGAAGGCGTTGTGAGAGAGCCTTCCTTCCCAGTACAGTCGGCCCATTACACTGAAAACCAGAGGACTTTAGAAAAGCTATAGATGTAGATGTAGATGATATTCTGGAGGTTGTCTTCAACATCTTTACTATAAAAATAGACTGAACATTAATTTACTCTTATAGGCAAAGAAGGAATGAATCCCCTGGAAATTTCAGTATTTATTTTTTAACACTTTTAGATACATTAGGCAGGAGATCCTGAAGCATATGAAAACCTAACTCTTCTTTCTTTTTGTAAACAGCCATAAGAAAGAAATAGTGACTATAATATCAAAAGAATATTGCAGTGTGAATTACCCTATTACCAGATCTCCAGCACCATCATGGATATTTTGAAAAAGCACTGGGGAAAAGCACACAAAATTCCAGAATAGGGGTTTCTGGCTTTATAGTAAAGCAATTAGATGCTCCCACACCAATTATTAATCATTAGGGTGAGGGAGACTTTTGATCAAGTTGAGGTATGACAAAGGAACAGACATTGGAAAAATAATTGTTTTGCACAAACTTAAATATAGAGTAGAAATAAAAAGTTGGTGATCAATGATGGTGCCTGAGGGGAAACTAAATGCTTAAATTTCTATTTTGCACTTAAAGTCACAACGAGAAATGTCATGTAAATCTTTAAAAAGAAAACTTGATTTGGGTGCCAAAATGTTTACCTTCTTACCTTTAAGAACACAAATTCTTCAGAGTCAAAAACCTAATCAAATAGCAGGTATCTCTCATAATGCTCAGATTTTCCCACCTCTCAGCCTACAATCATCATTTCCAGACTTTATAATTAAAGGACATTCTTTCTTCTCTTGTGTCATTACATTTGCCAATATAAGAGGAAGAGGTCTCCTTTGCAAATAGAAGTATCAAATTAAATACTCTGATATACTCTTATTTGTTTATGTATTTTGGAAAACTCCAAATACACCTTGGAGGGGCAGAGAGAGAGAGAGAGGGAGACACAGAATCTAAAGTAGGTTCCAGGCTCCGAGCTGTCAGCACAGAACCTGACATGAGCCACGAACTATGAGATCATAACCTGAGCTGAAGTTGGCTGCTTACCTGACTGAGTCACCCAGGTGCCCCTCTAGCTGGTCATTTTTCTCAAATAGACACTCACTAAGATCTTAGGTCTCATGAAGTGTGCAAAATAGGTAGTATAAAATGCGGTTTTTGACTCTAGTGTCAGAAAGGGATATTGAGGAAAAATCTACAAATTACATGAGAATAATCTCTGGCACTTTCAGAAAAAAAATACACTTGTTGGGTCTAAAGAGTCTCAAGTGGATACTTTCCAAAAAAATTAATGAAATAAATCACTCACTCTAGAAAAGGCAAATTGGCCACAAGCATTGCTGGGAACTTTGGCTAAAGTTGCTGATGTCTTTGACAAATGTGTCAATGGCCATCGGCACAGTCCTGGTAAAAATGTGAAGAGACAGAGATAAGAGCACAAATCTCAGGGTCCTTTTGAACATTTCCCAGTAGGTTTCATACCCCTATTCCCCACAATAGATCTTGAATATGTTTGGTCAGTATTTTCTTATTCTAGTGACGGTATCAAAAAATATCACTTGATTCTGTTTTACCAGTCTGAGAATCCCAACCTATCTTTCCAACGATAGGCATCCATTTCACTGGGACTGTCACTGAAGAGAGTTTCAATACTTTGCTGCTTATTCAGATACTTCATTGCCCATATTATCCCCAGTCTTCAAGAAGGGTAGAAGGAAAAACTGAATTCTTAAACTAAAACAAACATCAACATAGCTTTCCGACAGTAGAGGAATTCTTATGGTATTGGCATTGTTTTTAATGACAATGGAATTAGCTGCTTTTAGGAGGTAGCTGATTTTTCTCTTCTGAATTCAGATTCAGCTGCCTCTTGTACTAGGATTTCATTGTAGATCCTCCTCTGATACAAGCAGATGTTGTCTAATACTAAAAGCTATTCATGGTATTCACCTAGTCTTATCATCAGCAGATATTCACACTTTCTTCAAAATTCTCCCATACAAAACTTGAATTTAAGATATTAAATGTTGAGATATTGTCTTCTGGAAAAGACATCAGATCATGCATTGAATTTAGTAAATACTTTAGGAATATGTTTGTTTCTTGGATATACATCCCACAACGGAAGAAAAATCATCCTCAAATCCTAGAAAACTGTTCCAACCAGAGACTTCAAGCTGAGGACGCTTAGAAATCATCCAGAAGCCCATCTCCAGGGAGAGACAGCTTTAACCTAAGAATTTTGTATCAAGTTGATGATTGCAGACAGTCATTGATCCAAGGCACACAGAAGAAGATAATCAAAGGCATAGATTGTCACACTTTAATTTGGATGCCTTTATTCTTTATCTTTCTAGATATTTTCTTTCCTCTTTGCAGGTTTAAGGTTCTGGATTATTAATAAACCTGCTACTTTTTATTATGATAGTTATGGTATCTATAAGGTCCTTACTCTTAATATTGTTTTGTGCATCCAGAATGACTACTTATTATATGCCCTGCTATAATTTTCTGAGATTTTACTAAAGTATATAAATAAGCCATCAATTTTGTTATCAGTTTCTATTGGATGGTAAACAGCTTTCTATTATAAATTAGGTTTCTTTTTATAAGGTAGGTAGTGTCTTGGATCAGTAGGCTTGACCTGCAGAAGATTTTTAGGATTGCAAGTACAAATAAGCCAGAAAATCAAAACTCCCTAACACCTTATCACAACATATCTAGAGAGAGGAACTTTGTTTTTTTTTTAATTTTTAATAAAAAAATTTTATATACTTTATTGTCAAGTTGGTTTCCATGTAACATCCAGTGCTCATCCCAGAAGTGCCCTCCTCCATGTCCATAACCCCCCTTCCCCTCTCCCCCACCCCCATCAGCCCTTACTTTGTTCTCAGTATTCAAGAGTCTCTCATGGTTTGTCTCCCTCCCTCTCCCCAACTATTTTTTCCCCTTCTCCTCCCTTGCGGTCCTCTGTTAAGTTTCTACTGTTCCACTTATAGGTGAAAACATATGGTATCTGTCCTTAGAGAGAGGAACTTTGTAACAGCTAGCCTTCTCTCTCTTTCCTTCCTTCCTTCTGTCCTTCCTTCCCTCTTCCTCCCTCCCTCCCTCCCTCCCTTCCTTCTTTTCTTTTTCTTTCTTTCTTTCTTTCTTTCTTTCTTTCTTTCTTTCTTTCTTTCTTTCTTTCTTTCTTTCTTTCTTTTTCTTTATGTCCTCTCTCTCTCTCTCTCTCTCTCTTTTCAACAACTAGCCTTTTCATTTGAACTTTCACAGAAATAGACCTGGGGAAAAATAAGAAACAAATGATATCTATTTAGAGGTTATATTCCTTTCATATATCTTGTAAGATAGCTAAGTTAGTTACATTGCCTTAAATCCAAACATTTTCCTTTAGATCTACTGGAAGTTTTGTATGCTAAATATAACTTTGCTTAATGTTGGCCCACTTTTGAGAAATGGCAGAAAATCATTAAAATAATATTTGACACCACAGTACATATTTTGCCTGAAAATAAATCACTGATCAACCACTAAATGATTATTGCTGAATTTGAGGCATATAGAACCTATGAGATGATAGCTGCAAGAGATCTGTTATCTGACGGCTTCATGCTTTTACCAGGGCAATGGTGTCAGCCAATGTCTTTTTCATTTTCCCATTTTTTTTCCTAAAAGAGATCTGTAGATAATTTAAATCAAGAAGCAGAAAATTTGGGATTTCAGTTTGACAATTTTAGTGATTAAAAGTGATTTTTGTTTTTCTCAAAGTTCTTTTCATTCTTTAAAAGAATCCCCCACATTGTGAATTCTATAGTTTATAGAATAAATGAAGAACTAGATAATGACAATATGACTTTAGAACACTGTCATAAAGTTGGACAGGCAGTAGTTAAAATTGAAGCTGTTTTAGACCTATCATTAGCCTTTGAGAATAGAGCATATGTTATCTTAGGGGAAGAACTATGCTTATATCTTTTAGATCCCTCATGTTACTTTACTATAACAAAAGATCCATGAAACAAATAAATGAAATTAGGTGATTTGTTTAATACCCAGTTGAATTAATTCAGTGAAAGCTGATCTGTGAGCACTTCAGATGAAGGACGAGGTTTGCTCTCTTGCTTTAATTTGGACTTTTTGGCCACCATCCTAGAAATAAATTGTGAGCTCTGATCATAATCTTTCTCATAGTATTTTTCTGGGTTACAGACTGACACGAATGATTATAAGACAAATCCTATCATCAGTCATTGTCATAAAGGCTATACAGCTGTTGGCCAATGAAAAGTTTCAACAAATGATCATCCAGCCAATTTGACACAAATAGATATTGGAACAGCCATCATTGAAGGCTTCATTCATACCAACGTGCATTAGGATTGAACAGAAGAAGCATGATCAGTAGATATTGATTGTAGGGATTGGCTAGGCAAACCTAAATCTGAAGGTAGTCTGCCAGGAAGGCTGGAATTCCCAAAGCACAGGCTGTAGTTGACCACAGGTAACATTTCTTCTTCAGGTAAACCTCAGCCCCATATTAATACTTTTTGAAGGGTTGATAAGTCTTACTCAGACCATCCAGGATCTCTCCAGGACATAAAGTCAACTGATGATCAACTATAATGATGTCTACAAATATTTTCACAGGAACACATACTGTTTTATTGAAAAACTTGAGACTGTAGGTTACCCAAGTTGGCATATTAAAATGACCATCGCCATTAATCTAATCTTCACTCATCTTCATTACTTCAATCTTCATTCTATGGCTGCCATAACAAGTTAGCACAAATTTAGTGACTTAAGCAACACACGAGTGAGGGAGGGGCAGATAGAAAGTGTGACAGAGGATCTGAATCAGGATTTGTGCTGTCAGTTCAGAGCCCACACAGGGCTCAAACCCATGAATGGTGAACACATGACCTGAGTTGAAGTCTAGACACTTAACTGATTGAGTCACCCAGGCTCAATCACTTTGTTGTATCTTTGGAGATAATCATGTGATTTAAAAATTCTATTGATATGCTATATTACATGAATTGATTTTTGTATGTTGAACCAATCTTGCATCCGTAGAATAAATCCCCCTTGGTCATGGTGTATAATTCCTTATATATATCGTTGCATTCAGTTTGCTAGTATTTCTTTAAAGACCTTTACATCCATATTCAAAGAGATTTTTGGTCTGTTTTCTATGAGTCTTTTCTCTTTTTGTTATTCTTTTACTGATTTCTTTTATAGTAGGTGGATATTTTCAAATGAAGCATTTAAACTATTTTCATTTTTTCCTCTATATCTTTTGAGTTTTTTTTAAAGGGGTTTCTTTAGTGCTTACCATATACATCGTAACTTACCAGAATAAATTTCAGGTTTTTGCTAACTTAATTCTATATCAAGATAAAGAAATATTACATCTGTATAACTTATTATAGACTGTATATTTGTCCCCTTCAAAACTCACATGTCGAAGCTTTTAACCCAGTAAGTGATAGTATTAAGAGGCAGAAACTTGGTGGAGGTAATTGGGTTTAGATGATATCGTAAGGATGGGGTCTCATGATAGGACTGATGTCTTTACAAGTGAAGGAAGAGTCCAGAGCTTGCTCTCTCTCCACCATCTGAAGACTTAGAATGTAACAAGCCAGGAAGAAATTTCTCACCAGAATCAGACCATACTGGCACCCTGATCTTGAACTTCCAGGCGCTAGAGATATAAGAGATGTCTGCTATTTATTCCACCCAGTCTATGGTATTGTATTATAGCAGCTTGAGATGACTAAAACATAACTTTATTTTCTCATTCCTTCATTTTATGGTATTGTTATTGTGTATATATTACGTGTATTGATGCTCCAAACCCAATAATACTTTGTTATCTTTATTCTTTTACATTTTGTACTCATTCCCTTTATATCTCTGCTTTCATCCACCTACTTAATGCTGCTATTGGCAAATATATTACAAATATATTAAGCACATTTTTATTTTGGAGGGCCAACAATACATTATATACATATCATATTATACAATTGTTTTGTAAGTCAGTGAAGAAAGGAGAAAATATGCATTTATATTGTCTTTTATAATTACATGATTACCTTTACTAGAGCTCATATTTTCCCATGTGGATTCAAATTGCTTCTTGGGATCTCTTGTTTTCAACCTAAAGTATTTTCTTTAGTGCTTCTTGTAAGGTGGGCCTGCTAACCATAAATTCAGTTTTTGTTTATCTAAGAATGTCTTCAGTCAACCTTCATTTTTGAAAAAATAGCTTTGTTTGATAGAGGATTGTTGCTTGTCAGGTTTTTTCCCCCCTTTGAGCATTTTGAATATGATATCCTATTGCCTTCAATTTATATTGTTCCTGTTGAGAAATCGGCTATTAATCTTATGGAGGTCCTCTTGTAAGTAAGGAGTTGTTTTTCCTCTTACTGCTTTTGAGGTTTCTTCCTTGTTTTTGACTTTCAGTACTTTTTCTAGGTTGTGACTGTATGCGGATCTTTTTGCATTTTCCTACCTGGAATTCATTGAGTTCTTGGGCATGCATATTAGTGCTTTCTGATAAGACTGAGACATTTTCAGCCATTAGTCCTTTGAATATTATTTTTTGTTCTTTTTTTTCTCTCCTCTCCTCTAATCCTTCCATCATATGTATGCTAATACACATAACGCATGTCTCACATTTCCCTCACATTATGTTTCTTTTTTCTTTATCCCCTCCATCCCCTCTCTGTTCTTCAAGTTGCACAATATCTATCAATCTGTCTTCAAGTTTCCTAATATCTTTCTTCTGCCAATTCAAGTTTGCTGTTGAGCCCATCTATTTTTCACTTCAATTACTTTATCTATCAACTCCAGAACTTCCTTTTTTCCCTTTTTATATAATTTCTCTTTATTGATAGTCTATATTTGATGTGACATTGTTATTATATTTTCCTTTAGCTTTAAAATTATGATTTTCTTGTATCTGTGAACATTCTTATAAAAGCTACCTTGAAGCTTTTTCCTGTTAGTTTTGACATCTGGTTGCTCTCACACACCATTTTCTTCATCTCCTTTATTCTGATGTATGCCATACTTCTGTTTCTTTGCATGCCTCACCCTTTATTGGTCCAAACTGGACACTAAATACTATAAACTTGGGTGGTAAATTTGCTGATCTCTCACTCTTCAAGCCTGGATTACTTTAGTGATATCTCTTTCCCCCATTCTGCACTCTGTGCTGACAGCTCAGAGCCTGGAGCCTGCTTCAGATTCTGTGACTCCCTCTCTGTCTGCAGCCCCCCCCCCCCCCGCTCTTTCTTTCTTTCTGTCTCTCAAAAATAAATGAAACAAAAACATTAAAAATATTTAAACATAGTTTTCTCTCCTTGTATTAAACTAGGCACACTCTTCTGCCTTTGTGTTAAGTGATGGGGGTGATGAGCATATGTACACCTTCCATTTCAAAGAGTACTGAAAACAAGCAAACATAACTTAGGTATTTGTTCATAGAAATGCTTATGTTTTTATGACAGTGTTGTTTAATTTTAATAGCTAATCAAGACTCAAAGTTTATTAAAAGTTCCTTGAAGATTCATTCCCCACTGTGCTCAAAACTATTAATGCTTAAACTCTTCCAAAATTCAACCAGTTTCCTGCTCTAAAAGACCCATTTAAAAATCACTCAGCACAGACCATAAAAACCTAAACCTCTCCCTCTCAAACTCACAAAGGTTGTTGACATTACACAAAGGTTGTAAGATCCTTAGTTTTATTTAGCAGGAATAGATCTGATATCATTAACCAATAGTTTTCAACCCTAGCAGTCATTTGGAAATTACCTGTTGAAGCCAGATCTTTTAGTGTTAGGCCTTAGTTTCTCCACATGATTCTGTTGCCCAGTGATAATTTAGCAGTATTATCCACCTACATTTGGGGGAATAGAGATTCCAGAGATTGTGTTCTCACTCAAGGTTATCAGACAAATAAGTGGGAATTGTGAAATTGTAACAGGATTTCTTATGTCAAAAAATCCTGAATAGATAAATCATACAAATAAAACTGATACTATAATCTATGCCTTAAGACATTTTATATTACTAGTTAATCTTCTAGGTCACAGTTGTGGTACCTAGGTTAACTTCTTAGCCTTAATCTATTCTGATTCCTTTGTAGCTAAGGTTATGAAACTAATGGCCCATGGGCAAAATTGAGCTTGCCATGTTTTTCATGTGGCCTATGAGCTCTGAATTGTTTTTGCATTTTTGAAGTTGTTGAAAAAAATTTAAGAAGAATAATATGTGTGTACATGATATGTGTAATTAAAATTGTGTTCATAAATAAAGTTTTGTTAGGTACAGCTTGATTACTTCCATATTGTCTGTGGTTACTTTCAGTTCACAGTGGCGGAGTTCAATAATTGTGATAGAGACCATATGGTCCACAAAGCAGAACATATTTACTACCTGGCCTGTTATAGAAAAGGTTTGTCAACACTTGCTTTTCAACAAAGAGTTAAAAGTTCTGCATCAGAGCAAATTTGTGTGTGTGTGTGTGTGTGTGTGTGTGTGTGTATAATTATGCAGCATATGGAGCAGTTGAATGCATTCTTAGGCATGCTCCTCTGTATTCCTTTAATGCCACTCATTATTCTATTTGACTTTAATTGTGTTCTTGGGTTGATATGTTAAAGATTAATGATGCACTTATCCTAAATCAAGATTCACAGAGATGTGAAGATGCAGCAGGGAGTAGCAGGCATAATAGTTAAAGACTGTACTCCTTTTCCTCTAGAGAAATCCTAAACATTCTATGTGTAAGGAATTTAAGTAGTCATAGCAAATCTCCCAGAAGGTGCCCAGTTCTGCCGTTTTCTTACCATAAAGCTGACAGAACACCTATGCTCTGCTACTTGGAAAAATATGACAAGCTAATATGCAATGTCAGTCATTTTAGGTTTAATTGAACAATAAGTATACATAATATTTGCATATGCCTGTAGCTGAAAACAAATGTTAAAAATGGTTAATGAGACAATAGTGACTGTCACAAGATCTGTGTCCCCAAAGCAAAATATTATTTAGTAATAGGTATAAACTACTGAAGGGCTCCCAGTACAAATGTAACTACCAAATACTCAACATTTGCAGTGGTTAACATGCTATGGGATGGTGAAAAGAGGTTTCTGTTGAAATGGACAGAAGTTAACTTGCTGTCTGTTGGGATTGAAACGACAGTAACAGCAATGGGAGAAGCAGCAGCAGCAGCAGTGAACATATCCCTAGGCTCTTTTAGATGCTTCATGTTTTAAATCACTGAAATCCTCACAGTGGTCCCATGAGGTAGATACCGTTACACTGTGCTATGTACACCGTACATGGTACTGTATGGATGAGAAAAACAAAGCACAGAAAAGTTAAGTTGCTTGGCCAAATTCACATAACTAGGAAATGGAAGAATTTGATTGAAACCAGGCTATCTGGCTGCAATCTTTGCTCTTTTTAAAAATATTTTTATTCATGAGAGAGAGAGAGAGAGATAGCGCACAAGTAGGGGATGTGCAGAGAAAGGGAGACACAGAATCCAAGGCAAGCTCCAAGCTCCAACTCATGAACTGTGAGATCATGACCTGAACGAACGTCGGATGCTCGACCGACTGAGCCACCCAGGTGCCCCTCCAGTGTTTGCTCTTAAGTAACATCTTTTACTCCTTATTCAAACTATAGTTTGTACAGTATTTACATTAAACAATAGGATTATATTTTAGAAAAAAATTGAGATTCGAGTCATGACCATTTTGTTCAAGGGACTTGAAAACACAATGCACACAGATTAGATATATAGAGATATATTTATTCTGTCTTTCTTAACTGAAAAACAGGAAATCTATTTGCTAATATTATGGGAGATTGAGATGACTTCTCTGGACATAGGCTATGATGTATTCTTTAAGTTTTAATCCTCTGATCCTGATACAGCACGTAGTGCAGTACACAGGTAATGTTCCACAAAAGCTGAATGATGACTGATGCTGAATAAATGAACTGATGTGAGGAGATACTGTATGGTTTCCATATGTTCTACCATATGAGCAGATGTTCATGAGGATTAGGAACAAGTGACTTTTTTTCCCGGATTGTTTCCTCTCATAAGGACAGCTCCCAACAAATTTGGGAATTCTAGAAGACTTTCTAGACATGGTCCCCGAGAAAACCTGTCAGTTGGGTATGCCAATATTGTTAAGGAGAACAGAACACTCAAAATCTATTTTAAAATTGTTGCTTTTCCCTGTAGTTTACTTTTTTAAATGTCTACTTTTTCACTCTGTTACCCTAAAGCATAAAAGGATTTTTCTCTGACATTAACTGTGGTAACCTGATAGGGCTCCTGGAGGTATAAAACTTATTTAAGTGTGGGAGCTCTCATAAATGGACCCCAATGGTTTGTAACTCTAGTTCACATTGAATCACCAGCAATTTGTTAATTACAATTTAAATCTTTCTATAAGTTATCGGCTTTCAGCAGGCTATGATTCTCCATATTTGCCTCCCTCCAGTTTTTCAGGGTAACGGGATGTCCATGACCTCTATATTATAATGGATTTAGGAAGGTTGTAGATTTTCAGTGTGTTTAGATTTTACTTGTGGTGAGGACAGAAGTAGACACCACCTCTCCCTCACTCTTTCTTTGTTTTTATTTGCTTGTTTCAAGTTTTTAGTTAAACTCAACTTAGTTAACATATAGTGTAATATTAGTTTCAGGAGTAGAATTTAGTCATTCATGACTTACAATCAACACCCACTGGTCATCATAGATATACTCAGTCCCCATCATCTGTTTCATCCATCCCTCCACCCAACCCCCACTCAGGTAACAATCAGATTTTCTCTACAGTTAAGAGTCTATTTTATAGTAGACTTACTTGTCCTTATATTCACATAGCAGTTCCAATATATATTTTTGACTTATACATATAATTGACATTTTAAAATATCAGTATGTATGAATGAACTATTTCAATATATTTCCAATGATTATTTCTTCTAGTTTAGACTTAAGAAAAATTTCGATTAACAATGTTAACTTAGACTCAAAATTAAATATTTGAGTTGTGGGACATTTTAGGTTCCATATTTGACAGTCATCAGAAAAGTGTTCTGTTTTCGGGTGGGGGGGCAAGATGGCGGAGAAGTAAGGAGCTCCGTACTTGCACTCGCGCCCATACATCACACAGAAAAGATCTGAAGCCATTGGAAACCTTACAAAACCTGAGATATTGGGAGAAAAAAATGCTGTCTGTTGGGACATCTGGGTGGGTCAGTTCTTTGAATGTCTGCCTTTGGCTGAGGTCACCATCTCAAGGCCCAGTGAGTTCCAACCCTGCATCAGGCTCACTGCTGTGAGTGCAGGGCCCAGTTTAGATCCTCTGTCCTTCTCTCTTCTCGCTCTCTCAAAAATAAGTAAACATTAAAAAAATGTTATCTGTGTATATTAATGCATGTCCCTTGTTTTCTGTATTAGT